>NW_017674742.1:32729-86454 GCF_001879085.1 Nicotiana attenuata | reverse complement strand
TGATGCAAGGTTTGGATGATTTAAATGTTGGGTTCCTCCTTCTCTCTCTAAAATGCTCTCAACTCTCTCTAAAATCAGTAGAAAATGACCCCAAAATGAACTCTAAAGCCTATATATTAAAATGGGGTCGGGTTATAAAAATTAGAAAATTAACCCTCGGATGTCAAGTCTGCTATAGCAGAATCCACCGCAGAATGGGTATGCGGGCTGCAGTTTCGTCGCAGAACTCGTTGCCCAAAACTGAGCTGTTCTGTCTCAATCTGCGACCATTCTGCGACCGCAGAATGGTTATGCGGTCCGCAGAGTTGAATCTGCGATCGCAGATTTCACGCAGAATTGTATTTTTCCAGCTTTTGGTAATTTGATCATAACTTTATGTAGGAAGGTCCAAATGACGAATGGTTTGAAGCGTTGGAAACTAGACTCGAAAACCTTTCATTTGATAGGTTATCCATTACCTAGAACCTTATAGATATTTAGATATGCTCGTTCGAAGTAGGGACTAGTGCAAGATCGTTGGGAATTTTAGCCTATTATGGACTTTTTCCAATTTTTCTTAGACTTAGGCCTTTCCTTGGATCCGAAATTTCTTACCGTAAGACTTATACACATATTTACCAAATCCAATTGATGTACACCATGCTAATAGCACATAAAAATATTATAATAAGCCTATGTGACACCACGAAATCTTAAATTACTTAGCGAAAATTTTCGGGGCCTTACAGTTTAGAATCAACTAGTGCGCTTTAGGTAACAACTTAAAGATAGTAATAGAGTAGCAGGAGATGATAGTCTGTGCCCACTGAATAATACGAGTAACACCCCATCTCGAGGGAGTTACAAATTATTATTTGTGTTGTACGGGGTGATCCTTTAGGCTAAAACATTTAGGACCCCCCATCCTATTTCCATTCATCTGTAAGTCAAGTGTTTGTATTTATTTAATGTCTTTTAATAATGAACTTCCCAAGCTTCTTGATTTCTTTGTCTTTGTTTGTTTGACTAATTCATATAATTCGAGTCCAGTTGGGACGCACTGTTGTGGACCTCAAAGAGTGCCTAACACCTACTCATCGAGGTAATTTGATCCCTTACCCGATCTTTGGTGACGCAAACTAGTTAAACCTGGGCTATTTGCAAATAGGTTCCCTAACGTACCTCAAACTCGTTAGGTGGCAACTCTCTCTTTTAACACCTTCCTTAAAAGAGTTGTCACGTGTCGAAAATCGATTTCGCGAGGAAAAGGGGCGCGATATGAATTATCAACAATGCAATGATTTGACTTTTTGAGTACAATAGTTCTAATGTGCCACGAGAGCATCAAGAGTTGATTCTATTCGTCAAGTATGCCCGCTCTATATGTAGGTCATTTTGGATCCCAAACTCCTCCTCCTCTACTCTCCATTAGCATATGTCACTTTAGAATGCAACACTCGAAGCAAGGATTGTGAAAATTTCTCTCATCTCTCTCAAAAGAATGTCACAAGTCCGGCACTAATACCATAAGCTTGCCCCTTATGTAAATCACCACTAATGTAAGATCACTCAACTGGAAATCATGTAGGGCTTTTTTGGGATGCAATGAAGTGTTTTGGATTAAGGTAGGACATGTTGGAATACAATGGATTCATCTTTTCTTAAGCACTCCATTTTCTCTTTTTTGCTCGTAGTTTACCGACTCTTTGAGTCATTAACTAGAGAGACGTAACGTCACTCTTTCTTGGCCATGATATTCATTTTTATCCTTCTCTATTTACTCCATTCCCTTTTCATACTTTTTTTCTTTGAATCCCTTCAATTATTCACTTTATTCACTTTCTTTTTGGCATTTTTTCTTTTAGTTCTTTCTTTCTTTTCTTTGCCATCCCCTTTCTTCATTTCATTCTCTTCTTTGTACCTTTATATCACTTTCAAACTCCACATCTCTACCACATACTTATGTTTTTGTGAATTGTTTCTCAAGAATGCTAGGGAATGATCGGGTGCCAAGAGAGGGTCATTACAACATGGATAAAGGCTTGTAACATGGTTATTGAAAGAAAAAGGGCTTAGGCTCAAATGGGTTGACTAGGGATATCACATTGATATGGTATGGAAGATTTCAAATTTCATATTGGATCAAGGAGAGCCTACAATCATTTCTCAAGCCAAGCTACAGTTAGACTTTCGCCTAGAAAAACATCGGGGCAAGTTCTAGACTATTGGCACGGGTAATTGGACTTGCAACTAAATGTCTCACCTCTCACACTGCTGGATTGCTAAAGAGTATGGAGTCGAGGACCTAAAAGAACCCTAGTTAAGATTTAGAATCACAAATGGCTTGACTGAACCACTCGATGACTATTTACGTCAACACAAGAGTCAAAAGGTCACAAGTAGAGCTATTTTCTGCCAACAACTTGTTTTTAACCATGAGGTTGTAGGTAAATGTGTTGGTACCAAGTGAATCATGCTCGAGACCCTTTTATTCATTACTACTATATTTGCCTAAACGTAAAAGAAAACGGACTTAGTCCCTTAAGAAGGTTGTCATGCCATCCATCGTTGGGAAGAGCCACCCGGTTCACACAAAATCCACCTTTGGAAAGAACCGTGGCATTAAGAAAACCAAAGGCTTATTGTTCACTCCAACCAGTAAAGAAGCTACTAAAGTAAATAAGAAATTATACTACTAAGAAAAAACAAAGAAGCTATGAAGTAAACTACGGAAAGTAAGACAAATGAATATACAAACCAAAAGGAAATGAATATATACGTAAGTGAAATGAATATATACATCAAATGAGAGGGAAGAATATATACATAAACAAAGAGAAAATAAAGATAAAAGAAAAAAAGTATGAGAGTTATTACAGGCCAATATCAATGTCAAATCAACCAAAATGGACCACCCCCTGAATAAAAATAAGCATTGTTCCCAATGCTTAACAAAATTAAGAACAAGGAAGGGCAGCTGCCTCTGATGCCTCGGGTACTGCTGGTGATGCGTGTGCTACTGGTACTGCTAGCTCCACAAGCATGTCAAGTGGTAGATCTCCTGCAGATGTTATCTTGGTAATCTCTTTTTTAAACTTCTCCACTGACTTCTTCGACGCCTGAGACTTCCTCTTCTTTTTTTCTTGATTTCCCAACTCCTCAATGATATCCCCATGCGCCACCAGATTGTCCATAGTGGTCTTTTGGTTGTCCAAAATCTTCTTCAATGTTTCCTCCACTGACGGAGGTACATGTGGTGCTACTAGGGCAGAAGACTGTGTTGTAACAAAATTAGATATGTTTTTGTGACTCGCCAATATCTGGTCGCAGCGTAGTATGTGGATAAGTGAATGAGGCTGACACTGATAATGGCACTGGTAATGAAGCTGATGGTCCAGAAGAAAAAGGTGGTGGCATGGTTGTTGTCCCGGTTGAAAGACCGACTCCAGTGGAAGGTGTGGCGTCAGTGGAAGGCTCAGCACCCGAATCAATAACTACTATCGTTGGCTCCTCAGACTGGCCAGCGGAGGTAGTTGCCTTACCTTTGAACTTCGGGTTGTCAGAACCCTATAAGTGGTACCATGAGAAAGGATTCTTGGCCTTTACTTTTGTATCATACTGCCTCGACTCCACCTTTTGATCATTGAAATACTCTGTGAGGAAGTTCAGGTATGGGTATGATCTCTCATCTTTCTGGACAGCAAATGTGATGTTGGTGGACATTATGAAGCCAAATTAATCGGGTGCCCAGCAATAATAGAAGCCACCAGGTTTGCTCGGGGAAATGGGAGGTTGTTCTAATTCAAGCACGGATCAATACGACTGCACATGAATGTCTGCCACAATTTGCCTTCAAAATTTAGGGTGGCGGGACTATTGGAACCCCTACTGTGAGCCACGGAGGTGGTGGTCCTCGAGCAACCAAAATCTCAGCTAGCCATGGGTGAGCTGCATCACCCATAGCAAGCTTTTCCAAATACCGGACTGCTTCTACTTCTTCAAATCCCATATAAGAGTTCAAATCGTTGGAGTCAAATCGGATTTTCAGTTTCTCACTTTTGTTATCTTGGTATCCTTAGTAATGTGAGCCACATTGGAATAAAATTCTTTAACCAAGTGCTCATTTGCATCGATGACACATTGGGTGAACCATTTCAAACCTTTTCGCTCCCGGAACTATCTAAGGATATATGGATTCTGAATGTCAAAATCCTTCATCAGGAACTGTCGCTCAAGTGTGAGTGATCTCTGGGGATATCACTCTTTGAATCTGTTGAAGGATGTTAAGCTGACAAATATCTCTTCCCACATATCTTTCCTTTTCGACTTCTCAAGGCCGCCCACTCGAGTGTCACCTCCTCTCCTTTCATCTGGGACATCATAATCATCGTTTACATTTAATGGTGCAACCGGGGTATGTGAGGAAGAGGGCTCAGAATCTTGGCTACCCTCTTCCGAACCCTCAGAAGAACTAGCAGCGGAAGAGGATTCATCTACCAAGTGGAATCTACCCGAGACTTGTTGAGAATGGGTATCAGGCAGTGCATGCACAGAGTTACCCTCAGAAGCTTCCCTAGACGGGAGATACTCACTGGACTTTGAGGGTTTAGGAACTCTGTTAGCGGTTGATTTCTTGCTTATGGCTCTATGAATGGCAAGTGGTAG
This sequence comes from Nicotiana attenuata, assembly GCF_001879085.1. Classification (NCBI taxonomy): domain Eukaryota; kingdom Viridiplantae; phylum Streptophyta; class Magnoliopsida; order Solanales; family Solanaceae; genus Nicotiana; species Nicotiana attenuata. The sequence goes on along the minus strand of NW_017674742.1, from coordinate 81,810 downwards.
GTTACTCTTGCCTCGGCCTTGGCCTCAGGAGGGCTCACCCCTCCCTTTTGATGTATCACCTCTGCCACATGATCTAACCATTGTATGCAACACATAGCAATAGGAATCAGTTAGAATTGAATCTCATAGTGTATACAGACGCATGCTTGATAGTTGCAGTAAAGAAGACTCAGAAGAGGTAGTGCAGATCACATAAAAGTGAGTGCAGCACAACCCCAATGCGGCCACACAACCAAAAGTGCGAACCGCACAATTTTATGTGCGGCCGCACAACCCCAGGTTCAGTCTACTTGGTTCTATGATCATTCATTAGCGCGGACCACACAATTTTGCTGCGGACCGCATAATTTCACTGCGGACCGCATAATTGTGAGTGCGGCCCGCATATTTAACAGCTATGCTGACCGCACAAAAATGTGTGCGGCCGCACAATTCAAACCATTACGGCACTTCGCTTAGGGTTCGTGCAATTTTTTCACAAAAATGTGTGCGGCCGCACAAAAATGTGTGCGGCCGCACAATTCAAACCATTACGGCACTTCGCTTAGGGTTCGTGCAATTTTTTCACAAATTAAACATAGTGTGCACAAACTGACAAGATTAGAGGCCTACCGAGTCCCTAATGATTGTGAAGCACATATTAAGCACATTTGACATTTTTAGGCCTAAAAATAACTAGCTAATCAACGAAAACAAAAAAAAGAATTAAGAAGAATGAACAAAAATTTAACATGGATAGAACTACTTGTAGTGAATGATGCAGGCGAGAATCTAACTTGATGAAATGAGGGAACATTTAGAACTAAAGGGATATGCACTGTGTTTGCTTAAGGCTTGGGAGTCAGAGATCGTAAAGTGTGATTTGTGTTGAAAAGCCCTATTTATACTTTGACCATGTTAGGTCCAGAACTTACCTGAGTGCAGCCACACAATTTTGAGTGCGGTCCGCACTCTTTACCTGAACCTTTGAAGAATCTCTGCGGTCCGCACAAAAGTAAGTGCGGCCGCAAAATTTTTGTGGACCACACAATTTTGTGTGCGGCCGCAAATTGTTAATGAAATTTGACAGGCCAATCTTCAAAGAGCATGCACTTTTGGTCTTCCACTTGTGCGACCGCACACAAAATTGCACGGCCCCATAGTGATTGAGCAATCCGCATAATTCATGTGCGGCCCGCACTTTTGTGACACTTAGCCAATTTTTTTTGCACAATCCCTGCAATGCACGCCCATTGCTGCTTACACTTCAAAACTTGTTAGCACAAAACAAAGCCTATCTAATGAAGAAGAACAAGAAAAAGAAAAAGACACATGGGTTTCCTCCCAAGAAGCGCTTGATTTACCGTCGCGGGACGATGCATATTACCAATCATTTGAAATGGAGAACCGCCACGATGTGGCCATCATCAACCTTTCCAAGATAGTTTTTTACCCGATGCCCATTGACTCTATACACCTCATCATTCTTATTTTTCATGTCCAAAGCACCAAAGGGGGTTACATTCACCACTTCAAATGGGCCACTCCATTTTGACTTCAACTTGCCCGAAAACATCTGTAACCGAGAATTGAACAATAGCACAAGACCACCCTCTTTTGAACTCATTGTTGTGGATGTACTTGTCTTGGAGGTACTTCATCTTCTCTTTGTAAAGGGACGAGCTTGTGTAGGCATGATACCGAAATTCATCTAGCTCATTCAATTGTGCCACTCCTAGGTTTTCGCGACATCCCACTCAAGGTTCAACTTCTTCAAAGCCCATATGGCCATATGCTCAAGTTCCACCGAAAGATGAAACGCCTTCCGAAACACCAATCGATATGGAGACATCCCAATCTGTGTATTCTAGGCCGTCTTATAAGCCCAAAGAGCATCATCGTTTTCTTGCCTAATCAGTTCGGTTGGCATTCACAGTCTTTGACAAAATACTCTCGATCTCCTGGTTGGAGACTTCAACTTGTCCGCTTGCTTGAGGATGGTAGGGGGTCGATACTTTGTGAGAGACACCATACATTTGTGAGTAAGGCATCAAAACCTTGTTCCAAAAATACAATCGCCCATCACTAATAATGGCCCTTGGAGTGCAAAATATTGTAAAGATGTTCTTCTTCAAAAATGCCACCACACTGCGAGCTTCGTTGTTGGGTAAAGCGACGGCTTCAATCCATTTTGACACATAGTCCACATACCAAAATGTAAGTGTTCCTACAAGAGCTCACGAGCGGTCCCATGAAATAAATACCACACACATCAAAGATGTCAATTTCCAAGATGGTGGTGAGGGGCATCTCATTTTTCTTAGAAATCCCACCGGCCCTTTGACATTCATCACAACTCTTGACTAGATCACTAGCGTCCTTGTAGAGAGTAGGCCAATAGAATCCACAACTCAACACTTTTGTTGTCGTTCTAGCTCAACCATGGTGACCACCATACAGTGAAGAGTGGCAAGCCTCAAGAATTTGCACTTGTTCCTCCTCCGGCACACATCGTCGAATCACCCCATCGATACAAATCCGAAAGAGGTACGACTCATCCCAATAATAATCAAGGCAATCCCATTTGAGCTTCTTCCTTTGGTTTGAAGAGAACTCATTCGGTACAATGCCATTCATAATATAGTTTGCTAAATCGGTGAACCATGGCATCCAGACCATTGAAATGGCTAGCAATTGCTCGCCGGGGAAGGAATCATTGATCTCGAGGCCGTCATGTGGCCTCCCCTCCTCCTCCAATCGGGACCAGTGGTACGCCACTTGATTTTCACTACCCTTGCGGTCTTGAATCTCTAGATCAAACTCTTGCAATAGAAGTACCCACCGCATCAACCTTGCCTTAAAATCTTTCTCGCTTATCAAGTACCGAAGTGCCACATGGTCAGTGTTAACAATCACCTTTGTACATATCAAATACGGGCGGAACTTCTCCATAGAAAAAACAATAGCATGTAGCTCTTTTTCGGTCACCGTGTAGTTGATTTGGGCATCATTCATGGTCTTGCTAGAATAGTAGACCGGATGAAAGATATTGTTGATTCTTTGCCACAAAACTGCTCCAACCGCCACATCACTTGCGTCACATATGAGCTCAAAAGGCAAGCTCCAATCCGGTGCGGTGATAATAGGAGTAGTAGTCAACTTGAACATAAGCAATTCGAATGCCTTCATACATTTTTTGTTGAAATAAAACTTGGCATCCTTTTCCAAAAGTTTACACAAAGGGTTTACCACCTTGGAAAAACCCTTGATGAATCAGTGATAGAACCCCGCATGACCCAAGAAGCTCCTCACTTTCTTCACGGATGTAGGAGGAGAAATTTTGGATATCACCTCAATTTTGGCCTTGTTGACCTCAATAGCATTCTTGGAAATTTTGTGGTCGAGGACTATGCGTTCCTCGACGATGAAGTGACATTTATCCCAATTCAACACCAAATTTGTCTCCTCACATCTACCCAAGACCTTATCAAAATTGTTCAAACAATCATCAAAATAATTCCCAACCATAAAAAAATCATCCATGAAGACCTCAAGAATATCCTCCACCATGTCGGTGAAAATAGTCATCATACATCGTTGAAAAGCTGCCGGTGCATTACACAACCCAAATGGCATCCTTGAAAACGAGAAAGTACCATAAGGACATGTGAAAGTGTTCTTCTCTTGGTCCTCCGGAGCAATAAGAATTTGATTGTAGCTGGAATATCCATCAAGGAAACAATAGAAAGCACGACCGGCCAACCTATCTAGTATTTGATCAAGGAAGGGAAGTGGGAAATGATCCTTTCTTGTAACATTGTTGAGCTTGCGATAGTCCATGTGTACTCTCCATCCAGCCATCGTTCTTGTAGGAATCAACTCGTTCTTGTCATTGGTAACCATAGCCATGCCCCCTTTCTTTGGGATACATTGCACCGCCGAAGTCCATGAACTATCAGAAATGGGGTAAACAACCCCGGCATCCAACCACTTTATGATATCCTTCTTGACCACCTCTTGAATTGCTTAATTTAGTGTCACGCCCCAAACCTGGGAAGGCGTGGCTGGCACCCGGTGCCGCACTGGCCCGAGCAAACCACTTTGTAACTCATGATCATTCGACCAAACCTAGAACATGCATAGGTCGAGTTAGCTGGACTCATTCCTTTTGTAACTATCATGGGCCCACATGGCTACAACTCATAATTTACAACTGTAAGTGGGAAAACACTGTATCACTGAATCATTTTTCTTAAAACCTGAATACATGTGGGTCGTCAAGGCCTCTGACATACTGTACAAAATAGTCCTCCGTCTACAAAGCCTCTAAGATTATTTGACATCTAATGGGACAGGGTACAAGCTTACCCATAAGCCTGTAGCAAAACTCTGACACGATGACTCATAGACTCGGCTGCACTCCGAATGAGGTGGAGTCTTACCGATCCTTCGCTGAATGTCAATCTCGTCTACTATGATGGCACGTTAAACTGATTGTATATACCTGCAAGCATGAATGCAGTGTCCCCACCAAAAGGACATCACTACGAATAATGTACTGAGTATGTAAGGCAAAACTGAAACATAACAATAAGTCAACATTAATTAAAGTCATATAAAAATCAACTTGAATCTCCAAAGTGCCACCGTATATGCATACTTATTATAATCACATATATAATGCTCTTTGAGACTATTTCTATTATCCATATCGTATGATGCATGAACGCCCAACCGATCAGTGGTAACTGCCCGACCGGCCGTCGCACGATGGTAAATGTATGACTGTCCAACCGGTGGTAAGTAATGATACATAACTGCCCAACCGGTGGTTACTGCCCGACCGGCCGTAGCCCGGTGGTAAATATGTAATAATCTCGATATTCCTTTCGTATAAACTTTATCAACTGCGTATTATTCTGAGACCCATGAGCAGAAGGTATAATAATATAACACGTGAAAATTCAAGAACATATGCACCTCTAACGCTTCAATGAATATTTAGGCTTAACATGTCCAACTTATAAATTCTAACTCAATATGCAAAAATTAAGTTCAGATGTCCCAGGTGATCCTTTTCTCTGTATGACTGAAATTGTTCTGCCAATGTTTGTATCATATTAGAGAAGCTTTGCATTCAAACAGTTGGCAGTAACATTTTTACTTCAAGTACACCCCCAAACTATAATAATCGACACCCATTAATTTATCACCATCTTTCACCACCACGATTATATCCAAAGTTTCAAACACTCGGAACAAAAAAACAACTGATAAAGTAGCATAAATAGTGTTACTAATTACTCGATATCCATTATTCCGATTTTTTCGAAATATTGATGCTATAGCTTTAATTTAAGTGGGGGCAGGCTAACTTGATCCAAAATTAATTACCTAGTTGAAAAGTTGTAATATTTTGATAAAGAATGCTTCTTTTAAACTCAAAGGACGCTCATTCACGTAACTGAGCACAGAAGAGGACCTGAATTAGTTAGATGCCAATGAATTGGGTAAAGTATGCTTTGTTCCCAATTCATTCTTTAAATTATATTGGATGATGCCCACAACAATGACAATATATGTAATACTCTATTACCTTGAATTCTTCTGTCATATATAAAGTAGATATATAAAGTAATACTGAATAAGGATAGAGTGAACTGAGTGTTGGAGTATAAGAAGATACGGCTTAGATTTATCGAACACATGAAGCACGAGGGTTCTTGTAGAATTTCATACCAGGAAAATAAGCCAAATTCACCTCAAAGCTACGTGCTCACTGCAATTCATGCTTTCTTCAAGAAATCCCGATTCACACGTGTATCTACATGATAAAGGGGTTCAATTTACATGGATACAAGAACTAAGAGTGTAACTTAATTCACTTAGTACATAAATATTTATGGGAATTGTATATTTTCTCGTTCGTTTGTGTAGTATAGATCATGCCCAAGGAAAGAAGGGACACCCTTAACATACTTGGAGTAGGGAAAAATCCATATAACCAAATGTTCTACCTCTCTTTGCTCTAAACAGGAAAAGCAAGCAACCTTTTAAAGATACTCTCTAAACTTTAGTTGGGGTGTAACACACATATTGTAGTTTTTCCATCTAATGAAACAAAGCTCCTCAGATAAGTAGGATATCAAGACAATGAAGTTCCAGGATTAATAACAACCACACTGAAAGGGAATTTGCAGCCGCACATCACCAGCAAGGAGCTTAAGAGCCAATGCAGTTGGTGTAATTGTAAAACTATTTTTAAAAAAAAGTTTTGCTCGTCCCTTCTCAGAAAATGACCACTTAGTTTTCAAGCATTTATTGTTCTCAATAATAGAGCATAATCCATGTAGAGATACCTGGTAAGGTTTTAAATGTGCCACCTTTTTAAAATGGTTCAAGAGTCATGCAATTGGGCTTTGAGCCCTTCCACCTTGCTGCCACATTTTGGGGAAGATTAGCTTGTCCAAAAATTATCCATCTATTTCCTTAATTAACTTGTTAGTCCCCCCTAATTCAATAATTAACCAATTATCCACATAATTAAGAATTATCTCAAATTACTTAAAATACTACTCACTTTTAATTTATTTTATACCCTACTATCATGGTCATATGGTACCATAAAAAATTAATACATACACTATTATTTCTTTAAAATATCCATACAAAAATACATATATTTTTCTTAACTTCTAATTTTCCTAACCTCATATAGAGTGTACAAATTTTCGTACGCTTAATTTCTCAAAACTAGGTAAAAGGATAAATTCTACCTCATTTTAGCATAGAATCAAATATATGAAAAAAATAAAATTGTACAACCTTACTCATATTGAAGGAAGGTTCGCATATGCCTTTAATTTGTTTTATAAAGTAAAAGATTTATCCTAATTATTCGATACGATCATAAATTTATATAAAAACACTCAAAACACCATATCAAATATATATAATATATATCGGTATCATGGTTGTTAAACTTACGGGGTGTAACATCTAGCCTCCTTTGATGTTCAACGGAGGGTTTGGCACCCTCCTCCAAAATAATTTTGTGCATGCAAAAGGCGAGCCTTATACTCCGGATATCCGCCAACGTCCATCCAATTGCTCTTTTTCTCCTTGGTAGCACCTCCAATGTGGACTCTACCTTCATGTTAGTCAAAGAAGAGGAAAGAATAAACGGTAAAGTTGAAGAAGGGTCAAGGAAGTCATACCTGATATGCGGAGGCAATGGCTTTAATTCCAATTTGGGCGGCACCTCGATTGAGGGCTTTGTTGGAGGAGTCTTCCGATTCTCAAGATTCAAGGATAACTTGCGGGGTTCATAAGTGTACGACCCCATTCCTTGCAATGCATTCACACATTCCACATAGCTATCGTTTTCCTCATCGTCATCAAGGTTGAGAAACACGACTTCCAATTTGTCCGCAACATTCATTGTGACACTAGCATCATCAACAATCACATCAGACATTAAATCCACGAATGAACAAACTTCATTGCTATTCGGTTGCCTCATAATTTGCACACATGGAAGACCACATTTTCATCACCCACCCAGAAGGTGAGCTCACCGGCTTCCACATCAACAAGAGCCTTCCCCGTAGCAAGGAAAGGTCTATCCAAAATAATAGGCACCTCATTGTACACTTCACAATCAAGAATCACAAAGTCCGCCTGGAGGATGAACTTGTCAACACGAACCAACACATCATCAATAATACCCAATGGCCTCTTTATTGTACGATCCGCCATTCGCAATCTCATGGATGTGGGTCTTGGTTGCCCAATTCCCAAAGTTTTGAACACCGAGTAGGGCATCAAGTTTATACTCGCCCCTAGATCACATAGAGCTTTAGCAAAATCGGCGCTCCCTATAGCGCAAGGGATTGTGAAAGCACCCAGATCTTCCAATTTCGGAGCCATTGAGTGCACAATATCACTCACTTGATGTGTCATCTTGACAGTTTCACAAGTCATCGATCTTATCTTGGTCATGAAGTCCTTCATGAACTTTGCATAGCCCGACATTCGCTCTAAAGCCTCAACCAATGGTACACTGATAGACAAATTCTTTATCATGTCAATAAACTTTTTGAATTGGTTCTCGCTATTTTGCATTGCAAGCCTTTGAGAGTATAGAGGAGGAGGCCTTGGCATTGGTGCCTTAGCCTTTAGCACTACCGGTTCAGGCATGTCAATTACGTGTTCCCTAGATGGGTTCACTTCTTCTTGTGTGTCCTCCACATTTTCATCAATTTCGATTCTCACTTCTTCATTAGCTTGAACAACATTACATGGAGTCTCATCTTCTTTCACCAACACATCATCATCCACAATTCTTCTTTGATTTGAGGTGATTGCCTCCCCACCTTTTCCACTTCTTGTAGTCACGGCCATAGCATGTCCCGTGTTGGTTCCACCCTTCGGGTTCACCACCGTATCGCTAGGTAGTGCCCCCTTAGTACAAGTGTTCAACGCTTGCGAGATTTGGCCCAATTGAACTTTCAAATTCCGAATAGAAGTGTTGTGAGAGGCTAATTGAGCATCGGAGTCAGCATTCTTCTCCATTATTTGTTTAAACATGTTCTCTATTCAGCCCATTTCATTGTTAGAAGAACTTTGACCTTGGGAAGGATAAGGAGGTGGGTTGCTTGGCTGTTGGAACATTGGGGGCCTTTGGAAGCCCCACCCCCGATTTCCTTGGTTATTATTGTTCCAACCCCCTTGGTTGTTGCCTCCCCAATTGCCTTGATTATTGCCTCCCCAATTGCCTTGGTTACCTTGAATATTCCAATTGCCTTTATTAGTGTTACCACCACTCAAATTTCCTTGGTGGCGTTGGTTGTTCTATTTTCCTTGATTTCCTTTTGACCGCCATTGTTGTTGATTTTGTCCTTGAGCATTGTTTCTTTGGCCTTGATAACTGTTAAAATATTGCACTTCTTCTTCTTGTTCATAATCATACTCACACCTTCCATCGCATTCACTTGTTTCGGCCCTTGAACTTGTTGAAGCTGAGCTTTGGCCAATTGATTTATTATAGTTGTCAACTCGGCAATAGCTAGCCCATGATCATGCAGTTCTTTGTGTAGGTGAATGTTATTTAGGTCACCTTGAGGAACATTGGCTCTACTTTGCCATGCCGATGAGGTATCCGCCATCTCATCAAAAATTTCAGAAGATTTGGCATATGGCGTGCTCATGAAGTTCCTGCTGGCGAGTTGATTTACTAAACATTGATTTGTTGTGTTGATCCCTCTGTAGAAGATTTGTTGGATCATGGCCCCGGTCATATAATTATTCGGGCACTCTTTAACCATGGTACAATATCTTTTTCAAATCTCGTACAATGACTCATTGGGTTCTTACTTGAATGCAAGAATCTTATCCCGAAGTGTAGCCATATGTCCCGGAGAGATGAATTTGGCAATCAATATTTCCGCCAACTCATCCCATGTATGGATGGAATGATTGGGTAATCTCTCTAACCAGTCCAATGCCTTTCCCCGTAGAGAAAAGGGAAATAGCCTCAACCACAGCGCGTCCTCGGAAACATTTATTTGCTTGTTCCCCCAACAAGTATCGACAAACCCTTTGAGATGCTCGTAAGCATTTTGACTCGGAGCCTCGGTGAAGAATCCTCGTTGCTGAAGTAGTGTAAGCATCACATTGGTGATTTGGAACTTGCCCGCCCTGGGCCGGACTATAGCACTTGCATAACCTTCATTTAGCAACACCCGGTGCGTTACCTCTCTTGGTGGAGGTGGGGAAGGGATGGGAAACTTATCATGAAGAGGTCAGCCTCGCCTATTTTCTTGAGCTTCAAAGGAGCCTCATCAACTTGTTCATCATCTACGTCCTCCCTCATTGGCAAATTCTCGATGGCTCATTGTTGAGAGCCATTTTTGTACCTATAATCAATTCAAATACAGGGTTAGTGACTCGGAAGGAAAAGAAGACAAATGACAAAAAAAACTAGATATATAGCTAAATCCGTTTAACTCCCCGGCAACGGCGCCAAAAATTAAAGTCGCCCAAACTCACACAACAAATATAGGTTGTGAGGCGGTCGAAGCAATAATAAAAACCCAAATGCAAGTCGGGGTCGAATTCACAGGAAGTTAGGATTTGGATTAGGTATACACCTAGTGTTACTGTATGATGTGCCCAAGATTGCACTTTCACATATTTGGTTGTTGTTTCTATTTCTACTTTTAAGTTATTCATTGTAATTGTAATGCTAAGAGACAATATTTTTGGTGTTGTTGTTTTTCAAGTTTATAAAAGATATAGGGTCGTGACTTCCACCTAGGTGGTTACTTAACGGTTTGTAAACTCTAAGGCAAGTTTGATTGGTTGGTGTTGTAATATAGCAATCACACGCAATTACCCACTCAATACCTCTCGGTAGTTAGAGTAATTTTTCCCAATTTGGCTTTCTCAAGTCCAAATGGGTATCGCATAAAACAGGTGATAAATGCTCAAGTCAGGTCTTACTATCTCTAGATTTAACCCTTTAATTGGGGCTATCATTTCTTGAGTTCACCCCAATTCCTTGTTAGCCAAGTTTTCCTAGACTTAGTCTCTCTTTCTCAAGTAGAGACTAAGTCAAATAGGCTTGAATCAATGTTTGTAACCATTAATTCTTGAATTCAAGCAAGAACTAGGCTAAATATCACTAACCCAATCACAAACAAGCCCTAAATCAAACACCCATTAAGTACCCACACTAGGGTTGGGTCATAACCCTAGCTAGAAATTTAGCTACTCATAGAAAATGAAGAAATTAAAGAAGAAACTATGATAAAATCTATAATAGATGATTAAGGGAAGAAAATCTAATGTTAAAATGCTAAACTAATACAATGTTACCCAATACAGTAAAGAAAAACGGCTCAGGTACTCCCACAAAATAAAACATACAAAACTTGACCTAAAAATGACAAAAATTTCTATTTATACTAAGCTGAAAATATCTGACAAAATTGCCCATGCGGAGATTGTGTGGCCGCACAATTCTGTGTGCGGTCCGCACGTCAGATTGACTGGTCAATTGGGCTATCTGCAGTCGCATAAAATTGGATTGCTGCCGCACTTCATTTAATTATGCGCGCACATTTCTGAGTGCGGGCACATACTTGAAGTTGGACTGGAGCTGGCCTTCAGTATGTGGACCGCACATTGTGAGTGCAGCCGCATTTTGGCCTCCTACGACCGCACAATAATAGTGTGGTCCGCACATCTTCAATCTTCCAAAACCATCGCTATCTGATTCTCCTCTTCTGTGGACCACACAATTATGAGTGCGGCCGCACAATAATGGTGCGGTGCGTATTTCTTCATGGCCCAAAATTACAACTCTTTGAACTTCGTCTTCTGCGGCCGCATTAGAATTGTGCGGTCCTCATTTTGCATGGGAATTCTGTCAGAGGCTTCCTTATGTTGTGCGGCCGCACTCAATATTGTGCGGTCCGCATTGTGCTCTTTTGGCCTTGTTTTGGTCCTTATCCAAAATTACTCCTTCTTGAGTTGGTTTTTATTTCTTTGGCTCATATTCTAGCACATTTCATTAGTTTTCGGGAATACCTTTAAGCAATTTTGAGCTAAAACGAAAGTAAAAGAGTGCAAATAAGTAGTCAAATCCCTACTTATCACCTCCTGAAGATAAGTACAGACGTCTNCTTAAGAGCCAATGCAAGTTGGTGTAATTGTAAAACTGTTTTTTAAAAAAAAGTTCTGCTCGTCCCTTCTCAGAAAATGACCACTTAGTTTTCAAGCATTTATTGTTCTCAATAATAGAGCATAATCCATGTAGAGATACCTGGTAAGGTTTTAAATGTGCCACCTTTTTAAAATGGTTCAAGAGTCATACAATTGGGCTTTGAGCCCTTCCACCTTGCTGCCACGTTTTGGGGAAGATTAGCTTGTCCAAAAATTATCCATTTATTTCCTTAATTAACTTGTTACTCCCCTACTAATTCAATAATTAACCAATTATCCACATAATTAAGAATTATCTCAAATTACTTAAAATACTACTCACTTTTAATTTATTTTATACCCTACTATCATGATCATATGGTACCATAAAAAATTAATACATACACTATTATTTCTTTAAAATATCCATATAAAAATACATATATTTTTCTTAACTTCTAATTTTCCTAACCTCATATAGAGTGTACAAATTTTCGTACCCTTAATTTCTCAAAACTAGGTAAAAGGATAAATTCTACCTCATTTTAGCATAGAATCAAATATATGAAAAAAATGAAATTGTACAACCTTACTCATATTGAAGAAAGGTTCGCATATGCCTTTAATTTGTTTTATAAAGTAAAAGATTTATCCTAATTATTCGATATGATTATAAATTTATATAAAAATACTCAAAACACCATATCAAATATATATAATATATATCGGTATCATGGTTGTTAAACTTACGGGGTGTAACATCTAGCCTCCTTTGATGTTCAACGGAGGGTTTGGCACCCTCCTCCAAAATAATCTTGTGCATGCAAAAGGCAGGCCTTATACTCCGGATATCCGCCAACGTCCATCCAATTGCTCTTTTTCTCCTTGGTAGCACCTCCAATGTGGACTCTACCTTCATGTTAGTCAAAGAAGAAGAAAGAATAACCGGTAAAGTTGAAGAAGGGTCAAGGAAGTCATACCTGATATGCGGAGGCAATGGCTTTAATTCCAATTTGGGTGGCACCTCGATTGAGGGCTTTGTTGGAGGAGTCTTCCNCCAAAACCTTATACCTCCGCATGCGTATCAATATCACAATGTATCACAAATTGCACCTCAAATGCTCAATATCAAAACTTGCCAAAGAAATCAACAATAACAGTGTTTTCATAATAAAGAGCCCATGGCTCAACCACAATGTCACAAGAGTCTCAACAATAACAACAGGAAGTGATTAACTCAAAAGAATAGTATTTCACAGCTTAACACTCTAACTAAATGTGAATCACGGCCTTTATAACTCACCGGCTCTTTCAACAAGAAGATATTCCAGGAATAACAACTTCAAGTAAAGAATTCAGTGGTTACATAATGAATATGGAATAAGGGAAACAAGAACGTCAACTAAACATGTAGAGCAATTAACAAGTAAGAGATAAGACAAGTAGAGCATGTGAAAGTATACAAATGATGATGAAGCTAACATGTTAAGATAACTCAATTAAGGCATGAAAGGAATCTACATAGCTAAAACCGGTAAATGATGTTGCTTGGTTATTTTGTTGCTTCATTTGAATGATGTTATTTCGTGACTTCGTACTTGCCGTTTTTATGATATTCTCTCCTTTTGCATGTCCCCTCCCAATTAGTTTTTTATCATTCTTCTAGTTATTTTGCTACACTATATATACTTGTACATGTTTATTTTCGTAGGTGTTTTGTCATATCCTCGTCACTACCTCGTCGAGGTTAGGCTCGACACTTACAGAGTACATTGGGTCGGTTGTACTCATACTATACTTCTGCACATCTTGTGAAGACACTGGTATTTGTCCCAGCGGTGCTTGAGGTGTGTCATCTCGGATCACTTTCATATGGAGACTCGAGGTAGATCTACTGGTGTTCGCAGACCTTGAAGTTCTCTTCCATTTCTTACTTTTACTGTTTATCTCTTTCGAACAGATGTATTTATTTCAGACTATGTTTGTGGACTTCTAGTTTCTCGTATACTCGTAACTACTAATTTCTGAGACTATTTATTGTTGATAGTCAATTTTAACTCCCCGTGTTTAAAAAAGAAATTCTGCACGCTTTCTTGGAAAAAAATGATAAAATGTAGTATTTTGCACATTTTTAAGTGCAATGCAATTTATTAATAATTATTCTCATTTTTACAAAATACAAGAATTTTTATCATTTTATTGCAATTGGTTAAATACTACTATTTATAAGTATTGTTATATATTTCAAATAATTTATTTTTCATTATCCTACTTTTCAAATATTATGATATTCTATCAATTTATTATCTTTTCTAAAAATATTAATAATATCATTGTAGTATTTGATATTTGTTAAATAAATATTACAAGGCATGTTTTAAATTAAATAATCTTCTTTTAATTCGTAGCATAGTCTACTAAGTACATGTAAGCCAATAGAATGTATCATAAAATATGGATCGAGTCCAGCCAAATTCAATATTCTGTCAACCTCTGATGTGACGACACAAGTTATATGACATAACATATGACGCAACTTGACAAGTGATGTGACCTGAATTTGACATGACATAATGATGGTACTCTTTTACCCAATGGGTAAAGACCCTCTTATTTATTCTTATTCTAACTCGTAAAACCTAAGTTTCAACCCCATACACATTACATATACACACTTTCAACAATAAGATTTTCCCCCCACTAGATTTTTAAGGAAAAACCCTAGTTAACTCTCTCATTCACCTCTAAAAGCCCGTTTGGACATAAGAAATTTTTCCTTTTTTTTGAAAATTTTTCACTCTTTTTCAAAATCAGTGTTTGGTTAGAAATTTTAATTTTCACTTGAAGATGCATTTTGGATTTTTCGAAAATTTAAAAAACTCCAAAAATTGTTTTTTTAAAATAGTCTAAAATTATATTCATTTCACAACTCTAATTTTCAAATACCATTTTTACTTAAAAAAACAAATTCAATTTTTTCTGCAATTTTATATTCTTATGTCCAAACACCCACAAAGTCCACAGCAATTTTATATTCTTATGCGCATCCCCTAAAAGAGACCATCGTCTCCATCTCTCTCTCATTCGAGAGACATCACTACCTCGCCATCCACCGGCGATCGATCAGGAAAAGCCGGCGACTATGGTCCTATCCGTCTCCATCTCTCGCGCACACGCATATATTCATTGTCTCCCTTAATCTTTCACCTTGTATACGGCAAAAATCGGAGAGTCCGATTTTATGATCATTATGACACTCCATAGCGCATCTCCAGAAGGCTCAAGGCACAGCTCGAGGTTAGACCCCGAGGGTTCCCTATGTTCGACCTCGGGGCAATGCAAATCAGTGGCAATGATGGACAATCGGGAAATTTCCAAGGCACGTGGTTAGAGCAGACCAGGTCTACAAGAATAGTACAAGTCTGTACCGAGACATTAAATGGATGTACCAGCCATATATCTTTGTAATAAATGCACCTATACTATGTTGGGATTCCCCCTCCTATATAAAGGGGACCCTTATAATTTTGTAAGACACATGATATTCAATACAAGAACAAGAACATTCTCTGCTCTTCAACTTAAACATATTCTATTGTCGCTCCTTTGATTTTATTGCTTACATTTATTGTGTTTTATTGATTGTTCTTCATTTATTACCCATCATTGATCATAAAGAGCTATCATCAAGGTCCTTAGAATTGTTAGTTCTTCGCCGACCATCCCCAGTCTGACACTTTAGCTCGATCTCGTGGCCTAGCGTAGGACAGCTCGAGACCCCGATTCACGACCATTGGATTTGCATAACATACTGTCCTCAAGCTCTTATCTCATTTTCCTGACTCACACTTAGCATCTATCACCTAACAAATAGCATCAAAATAAATTACGTATTTTTAGAACAACAAAACCAAATTAAATTTTAATTACCATTTTCAAGGTAAATAGTTTGGCGCCCACCGTGAGGCTAAAAATAATAGTGATTTTTTTCGTGCTAGTTTATTGAAAACTCAAGTTATTATTCACGCTTTTTCTTGTCCAAAAATCTTCGATTTCTGGTCAAAATGTCTTACTCAGTGAATGCACATGAAAAAAATGATCCTGAAGACCATAGAGCGAATGGCGTAGCTGTCTCAAGCACCGGTGCACCACTGCAAACCCTGAGGATGCACCAGAGCCAATCCCCATATGTGTGGGCCCACAGGAAGCCCAGAAAACTCCAACCCGAGAGGAAAGAGAGGCAGACAGGAGGAACGGAACGGGAAACCCTCAGCACATCGTTCATATGATCATTGGGGGGACCGACGTTCCTCAAGGACCGTGATCAAGCGGACAAAAGTTTCGCTGCAACAGAAGGGCAAAGTCGGGGCCGCATGCCCGAGGAAATACTTGCGTTCAGTGAAGAGGATTTCGAGACCTTGTCTCATCCATATAACGATGCACTGGTAATTTCATTNGGAAGTGATTAACTCAAAGAATAGATTTCACAGCTTAACACTTTAACTAAATGTGAATCACGGCCTTTATAACTCACCGGCTCTTTCAACAAGAAGATATTCTAGGAATAACAACTTCAAGTAAAGAATTCAGTGGTTACATAATGAATATGGAATAAGGGAAACAAGAACTTCAACTAAACATGTAGAGCAATTAACAAGTAAGAGATAAGACAAGTAGAGCATGTGAAAGTATACAAATGATGATGAAGCTAACATGTTAAGATAACTCAATTAAGGCATGAAAGGAATCTACATAGCTAAAACCGGTAAATTTCCATATTTAGCCCGTGCATACACTCGTCACCTTGTGTATACGACTTCCACACATCACAGTTATCACAAACAACACTAACCCTAAGAGGTAATTCTCCCACACAAAGTTAGGCAAGACACTTACCTCAAAACAAGCTCACTCAATCCACTAGTAGGCCCTTACCTCGATTATAACACTCCAAACATCTTGAATCTAGCCAAAACAACTTCATACCATAAATATAAACTATAGGAAACTATTTTGAACAATAAAATTTGATCTTTGCAAAGAAAAAAAAAGTCAACT
Source organism: Nicotiana attenuata (assembly GCF_001879085.1). NCBI lineage: Eukaryota > Viridiplantae > Streptophyta > Magnoliopsida > Solanales > Solanaceae > Nicotiana > Nicotiana attenuata. Next base: position 65,067 of record NW_017674742.1, on the reverse strand, counting down.
CAAAAAGTCAATTCAGAATCGCATCTCGAAACCCGGCCCAAAATAACAAAATCCGAACGCCCATTCGATAATGAATCTAACCATACAAAAATTAATCAAATCCAACCTCAAATCGTCTTTCAAATCTCAAAATTTTAGCCTAATAAGTTTTTACAATTTTCCTCAAATTTCCAACTCAAACACTAAATTAATGATGAAATTAACAATAGATTCGTGTAATTTAACCAAAACTTAGCTAGGATTTCTTACCCTAACGTTTTCCTTGAAAATCACCCGAACAATCGCCACAAGCCGAGCTTTCTAGGTCGCAAAAGGGATTATGAAATCAAACCCTCGACTTAGGTCTTTTTCTACTCAGGGAATTTGCACCTGCGAACCCACAGCCGCATCTGCGGCTCCGCACCTACGGAAATTCCATCGCAGGTGTGGCCATGATTTAAGCTCTGAGAATGCGCATCTGCGTACACCAAAGCGCACCTGCACTAATGCTTCTGCGACCCCGTATATGCGGAGTTTCGACCGCACATGCGGTCCTTCTCCAGCTCACTCAACTCCACTCTTGCGTTGCCCGTTCCACTTCTACGCTTCCGCTTCTGCGGAATATGGACCGCACCTGCAGTCCTAGCTAGGAAAGGCCAGCTGCGCTTCTGCGATCAACTCCTCGATTTTGCGTGATCGCACCTGTGGCCAAACCCTCCACAAGTGTGATGACACCAGAACAACAGTTGTTCGGTAATTGCACAAGTCCAATATTGTTACGAATTCAATCTGAATCACATCCAATGTCCCCGAGACCCCGTCCGAATATAACAACAAGTTCTTAAACACCTAACAGACCTACTCGAGACCAAAAACACATCAAACAACATCGATTATTTGAATCACAACCCCAATTCATGCCTATGAAACTATGAACTTCCGAATTCTGAAACCAATACCGATTCATACCAAAAAACTTTGATTGACTTCAAATTTTGCACACAATTCATAAATACATGACAGACGTATCCCAACTTCCAGAATCAAAATCTGACAGCGATATCAATAAACTCAACTCCTTGTTAAACTTCCCAACCTTCCAAACCTCCAACTTTCTAACTTTCGCCAATTCACGCCGAAACGACATACGGGCCTCCAAATCAACACCCTGACACGCTCCTAAGTCTACAACCACCATACGGAGCTATTGAAACCATCAAAACTCCATTACGGAGTCGTCTACACAAAAGTCAAACTACGGTCAACTCCTTCAACTAAAGCTCCAACTTAGGGACTATATGTCCAATTCCACTGAGAAACTCGCCCGAAACCAAACCCAAACACCTCCGACAAATCACATAACTATAGTACAACCTAGAGGAAACAATAAATAGAGGATTGAGGCTAAAATTCTCAAAACAACTTGCCGAGTCGTTACAGGTGAGGACAAGAGTAAAAGCACAATGGGTGATGCCGTGCCATTTTCGTATCATTGATTTATTTGATTTTCGGGTTTGGGTTATTTTGCTTGGTTATTTTGTTGCTTCATTTGAATGATGTTATTTCGTGACTTCGTACTTGCCGTTTTTATGATATTCTCTCCTTTTGCATGTCCCCTCCCAATTAGTTTTTTATCATTCTTCTAGTTATTTTGCTACACTATATATACTTGTACATGTTTATTTACGTAGGTGTCTTGTCATATCCTCGTCACTACCTCGTCAAGGTTAGGCTCGACACTTACAGAGTACATTGGGTCGGTTGTACTCATACTATACTTCTGCACTTCTTGTGAAGACACTGGTATTGGTCCCAGCGGTGCTTGAGGTGTGTCATCTCGGATCACTTTCATATGGAGACTCGAGGTAGATCTACTAGTGTTCCCAGACCTTGAAGTTCTCTTCCATTTCTTACTTTTACTGTTTATCTCTTTCGAACAGTTGTATTTATTTCAGACTATGTTTGTGGACTTCTAGTTTCTCGTGTACTCGTAACTACGGATTTCTGAGACTATTTATTGTTGATAGTCAATTTTGACTCCCCGTATTTAAAAAAGAAATTCTGCATGCTTTCTTGGAAAAAAATGATAAAATGTAGTATTTTGCTCATTTTTAAGTGCAATGCAATTTATTAATAATTATTGTCATTTTTACAAAATACAAGAATTTTTAACATTTTATTGCAATTGGTTAAATACTACTATTTATAAGTATTGTTATATATTTCAAATAATTTATTTTTCATTATCCTACTTTTCAAATATTATGATATTCTATCAATTTATTATCCTTTCTAAAAATATTAATAATATCATTGTGGTATTTGATATTTTTTAAATAAATATTACAAGTCATGTTTTAAATTAAATAATCTTCTTTTAATTCGTAGCATAGTCTACTAAGTACATGTAAGCCAGTAGAATGTATCATAAAATATGGATCGAGTCCAGCCAAATTCAATATTCTGTCAACCTCTGATGTGACGACACAAGTGATATGACATAACATATGACGCAACTTGACAAGTGATGTGACTTGAATTTGACATGACATAATGATGGTATTCTTTTACCCAATGGGTAAAGACCCTCTTATTTATTCTTATTCTAACTCTTAAAACCTAAGTTTCAACCCCATACACATTACATATACACACTTTCAACAATCAGATTTTCCCCCCACTAGATTTTTAAGGAAAAACCCTAGTTAACTCTCTCATTCACCTCTAAAAGCCCGTTTGGACATAAGAACTTTTTCCTTTTTTTTTGAAAATTTTTCACTCTTTTTCGAAATCAGTGTTTGGTTAGAAATTTTAATTTTCACTTGATGATGCATTTTGGATTTTTCGAAAATTTGAAAAACTCCAAAAACTATTTTTTTAAAATAGTCTAAAATTATATTCATTTCACAACTCTAATTTACAAATACCATTTTTACTTAAAAAAACAAATTCAATTTTTTCTGCAATTTTATATTCTTATGTCCAAACGCCCACAAAGTCCACAGCTGCACATCCCCTAAAAGAGACCATCGTCTCCATCTCTCTCTCATTCGAGAGACATCACTACCTCGCCATCCACCGGCGATCGATCAGGAAAAGCCGGCGACTATGGTCCTATCCGTCTCCATCTCTCGCGCACTTGCATATATTCGTTGTCTCCCTTCACCTTTCACCTTGTATATGGCAAAAATCGTAGAGTCCGATTTTATGATCATTATGGCACTCCATAGCGCATCTCCAGAAGGCTCAAGGCACAGCTCGAGGTTAGACCCCGAGGGTTCCCTATGTTCGACCTCGGGGCAATGCAAATCGGTGGCAATGATGGACAATCGGGAAATTCCCAAGGCACGTGGTTAGAGCAGACCAGGTCTACAAGAATAGTACAAGTCCGTACCGAGACAGTAAATGGATGTACCAGACGCATATCTTTGTAATAAATGCACCTATACTATGTTGGGATTCCCCCTCCTATATAAAGGGGACCCTTATAATTTTGTAAGACACATGATATTCAATACAAGAACAAGAACATTCTCTGCTCTTCAACTTAAACATATTCTATTGTCGCTCCTTTAATTTTATTGCTTACATTTATTGTGTTTTATTGATTGTTCTTCATTTATTACCCATCATTGATCATAAAGAGCTATCATCAAGGTCCTTAGAATTGTTAGTTCTTCGTCGACCATCCCCAGTCTGACACTTTAGCTCGATCTCGAGGCCTAGCGTAGGACAGCTCGAGACCCCGATTCACGACCATTGGATTTGCATAACATACTGTCCTCAAGCTCTTATCTCATTTTCCTGACTCACACTTAGCATCTATCACCTAACAAATAGCATCAAAATAAATTACGTATTTTTAGAACAACAAAACCAAATTAAATTTTAATTACCATTTTCAAGGTAAATAGTATGGCGCCCACCGTGGGGCTAAAAATAATAGTGATTTTTTTCGTGCTAGTTTATTGAAAACTCAAGTTATTATTCACGCTTTTTCTTGTCCAAAAATCTTCGATTTCTTGTCAAAATGTCTTACTCAGTGAATGCACATGAAAAAAATGGTCCTGAGGACCATAGAGCGAATGGCGTAGCTGTCTCAAGCACCGGTGCACCACTGCAAACCCTGAGGACGCACCAGAGCTAATCCCCGTAGGTGTGGGCCCACAGGAAGCCCAGAAAACTCCAACCCGGGAGGAAAGAGAGGCAGACAGGAGGAACGGAACGGGAAACCCTCAGCACATCGTTCATATGATCATTGGGGGGACCGACGTTCCTCAAGGACCCGTGATCAAGCGGACAAAAGTTTCCGCTGCAACAGAAGGGCAAAGTCGGGGCCGCATGCCCGAGGAAATACTTGCGTTCAGTGAAGAGGAATTCGAGACCTTGTCTCATCCATATAACGATGCACTGGTAATTTCATTTCTCTTGAATAAAATTCAAATTAAACGTGTACTTGTGGATCCAGGTAGCTCGACCAATGTAATCAGGTCGAAGGTGGTAGAACAGCTCGGACTGCTCGATCAAATCATACCCACCTCTCGAGTCCTCAACGGCTTCAACATGGCTGGCGAAGCAACGAAGAAGGAGATCACCCTCCCGGTCAACATGTCCGGTACAATTTGAAATACCAATTTTCATGTCATCGAAGCTGACATGAGGTACAATGCATTGCTTGGAAGGCCATGGATACACAACATGAGGTCAGTACCGTCAACTCTTCATCAGATGATGAAGTTTCCAACAAAAGACGATATAAATACGGTATATGGAGAACAACATGCGGCAAAGGAGATGTTCGCGGTTCACAGGGAGGCACCAACTTCCATACCCTCCACCTCGGAGGAGCCAGAGGGCAAACAGACCCCCGAGGACGATGAAGAAAAATTCCTCGCTCCCTAAACCTTCGTTGCCCCCGAAGAATTGGATGCAACAAAATAAACAATTGAAGAACTGGAGCAAGCTGTTTTGATCGAGCACCTCTCAGATAAGAGGGTATACCTGGGAACGGGATTAACCCCCAAACTTAGGAAAAAACTCATTCAATTTCTTATTAATAACATCGACTGATTTGCTTGATCCCATTTAGATATGACAGGGATCCCGCCGGAAATAAGCACCCATCGACTAAGTGTCGACCCCAGGTTCAAACCGCTGAAGCAAAAAAAGGAGATCTCAGTCCGAGGTAAAACACGCGTTCATCAAGGACAAGGTAATAAAACTCCTCAAAATAGGGTCTATTGGGGAGGTAAAATATCCCGAATGGTTGGCCAATGTGGTGGTAATTCCCAAAAAGGGGAATAAGTTAAGAATGTGCGTAGATTATAAAGACTTAAATAGAGCGTACCCCAAAGATTCATTCCCGTTTCCCAACATCGACCGCTTGATTAATGCCATGGCCGACAACGAGATCCTCACCTTTCTCGACGCCTACTCGGGGTATAATCAAATTCAGATGAACCCCGAGGATAGGGAAAAGACTTCGTTCATCACGAAGTACGATATGTACTACTACAATGTGATGCCTTTCGGGCTAAAAGACGCGGGAGCCACATACCAACGCCTGGTTAATAAGATGTTTGAACATCAAATAGACAAATCCATGGAAGTTTACATTGATGATATGTTAGTTAAGTCCCTGCGCGCAGAGGACCATTCGACTCATTTGCAGGAGACATTTGACATCTTCAGATGCTACAACATGAAACTCAATCCCAAGAAATGTGCCTTCGGAGTGGGTTCAGGCAAATTCTTGGGCTTCATGGTGTCAAACAGGGGGATTGAGATCAACCCCGACAAAATCAAAGCCATCGAAGAAATCACGGCAGTAAACAATGTGAAGGCCATGCAACGACTGACCGGGTGGATAGCAGCATTCGGCCGATTCATATCGAGGTCATCAGACAGGAGTCATCATTTCTTCTCCTTACTCAAAAAGAAAAATAGCTCCGAATGGAATCTGGAATGCCAACGTGCCTTAGAGGAGTTGAAGCGATATCTAACAAGACGACCTTTACTACACACCCCAAAGGAGGATGAAACGTTGTATTTGTACCTAGCCGTATCCGCTGAGTGATGTGAGGCCGAGGGCCTAGATGTGAGTATATATATGGGTCGGGCTGCACGCCACAGCAGTATATTANAGGAACTTCGTACTAAAAAACGGGGCACTAGTCTTTGGGGGGTATGGACCTTGTTCACTGATGGCGCCTCGAACGTGAAAGGGTCTAGGCTCGGCATGGTTATGAAGCAACCTACGGGCGGCATGATTAGGCTATCTATAAAAACTGCAAAGTTGGCTAACAACAAAGCCGAGTATGAGGCTATGATTGCGGGTCTGGAATTGGCCAAAGGCTTAGGAGCAGAAGTCATCGAAGCAAAATGTGATTCCCTTTTGGTGGTAAATTAGGTAAACGGGAACTTCGAGGTTCGAGAAGAGAGGATGAAAAGATACTTAGACAAAATTCAAGTCACATTGCACTGCTTCAAAGAATGGACTCTGGTCCACATACCTCGAGAGCAGAATAGTGAGGCTGATGCCCTCGCGAACCTGGGATCATCCGTCGAGGACGACGACATACTCCCCGGGGCTGTTATTCAGCCATCCAAATCAGTGATCGAATAAGGCCATGTCGAGATCAACTCCACTAGCCTGACATAGGATTGGAGAAATAAATATATCGATTATTTGGAAATTGGGAAGCTACCCCCGGACCCAAAAGAGTCGAGGGCCCTGCGAAACAAAGCAACCCAATTCTCGCTCGACAAAAATGCAGCTCTATAAAGAAGAACCTTGGATGGGCTCTTAGCAGTATGCCTGGGACCGGGGGACACAGATTATATGCTCCGAGAAATCCACGAGGGCACCTGCAAAAATCACTCCGGTGCCGATTCCTTAGTCCTAAAGGTGATCAAAGCAGGCTACTATTGGGACAGCATGGAGCAAGACACCAAAGAATTCGTCTGAAAATGCGATAAATGCCAGTGATTTGCACCAATGATTCACCAACCCGGTGAACAGCTACATTCAGTCTCGTCACCATGGTCGTTCATGAAGTGGGGGATGGACATTGTCGGACCCTTACCAACGGCACCAGGTAAAGCTAGATTTATTTTATTTGTGACTGACTACTTCTCGAAATGGGTGGAAGCGCAGGTCTTCGAGAAGATAAGAGAAAAAGAAGTCATTAACTTCATCTGGGATCATATCATGTGTCAATTCGTAAAAAATCTCCGACATTTTGGAGTCGAGGACTTAGTCCTAAGGAAAGTCACCCTAAACACTCGAAACCGTAATGAAGGGAAGCTAGGCCCGAGCTGGGAAGGACCGTACCGCATCCTGGGAGTGATCGGCAAAGGGTCCTACAAGCTCGGTACCATGGAAGGCGAACAACTTCCAAGCAATTGGAACATATCCATGCTCAAATGCTATTACTGCTAAGGTGTCCGTTGGAAGACACTGAAACATCCTCCGACTCAAAGACCTTGGTTTTTAAAGCATGCATTGCACTCTTTTCCTTCCACCGGATTTTATCTCAAAAAGGGTTTTACAGGCAAGGTTTTTAACGAGGCTACATCTATATGTTACCTAAGGAGGACTCAACAAGTATTCAAGGCTTCTCTCCAATCACCCTCGAATACTGGGGAGCATGCCCCATGAGATCGCCTCATTGGAGAGATCAAAATAAGCGAAAGAGGGTCACGATATGAAGGTGATGTATCGGGCCAAACGGTCAAATGAACCGTGTCCACGTAAAATAATCAAACCCCCGACGACAAAAACTATGTATACTTGTGCCAAGTAATCAAGGAATATTTTTTCCATCAAAACACTCTGCGCTTCAAAGAAGTTTGCTATTTTCACAAGAAACGGCCCTAGAGCTAGAAATTTCTCGAACACCCGGAAACTTCGAGCTCAGAAGCCCTCAATAAAGCAACATCAAGCTTACAAGGAAAGGCTCCAGAACCAAAAACTTCCGATGTCTCGGGGGCTGTCTCCGACTATCACCCCATCGAGCTATCACAAGCTCGAGGCCAAAAGACCCCAAGCGGGCTACCTCGAGCCCGAAAGCCCTCCATGTGGCAATGCTAGAAAACGTAAGACCTCCATGAGGCATTATCAACAGTGTAAGACCTCCATATGGCAATACCAAATCTGTAAGACCTCAAGCAAGGCATGAATTGTACTTGTGCCAAGTAACCTATCTGTAAGACCTCAACTAAGGCATGTTCAAATTTATAAGACCTTACAAAGGCATAATCCCGATCTTAAAGTCAAGGCTATATATTCAAACTTGTAAGACCCCTAAAAAGGCATACCCTCGATATAGACGCTGAGACTACCTCACTTGGGGACTAAAAGGCTACAGACAAACACAATAACTATGGTCACAAGGCTCTGATCAAACAAACGCGAATCAGGAACGCCCGACCGTCGCCATAAAATCACAAGCCTTCAATTACAACGAAAATACTTTGAAAACAACCGGTTAATCAGGCTACCCTCGGCATAAGCAAAAGATCTTCGATCATGTCAGCCCCTAACAATGAAAAGGCTCCGAAACAATTCAGCCATCGAGCGAAACCTACCGAGGTGCTCATTTGTCGTTACATAACGGCTCACAATCGAGGTTCTTATCAAACCATCAAAGAGTCGGGCGAACACCAAAACTTCAAGAAGACTTTAACGAGGGAAAAATAAAGCCTATGTTAGAGGTCGTACCGACCCAACGTGTAAGAGCCTCAGGGCTGATTAGAGGTCGTACCGACCCAATCGTAAGAGCCCAAGTGCCATCCCATATTAGAGGTCGTGCCGACCCAATGCATAAAAGCCTAAGAACCAGCTTAAAATTCAAAAACTTAAGGGTCGATGAGCTCGAGTCGAAACCCGACTCCAAGACTGAGCCCGAAACGGTTAACTAAAAAGTGCCTAAGGGCAAATGCGTAAGAGCCTACGTGCCAGCCCAATAAGCCTCAGGGCCGATTTGTAAACATAAGGGTTTTACCTCGATATCCAACTCATCTAGCTAATCTTTGAGAAACGTCAAAATTCAAAACAAAAAAAGGCATACACAAGCAAAGGAAATTTATGAAAGGAGAAAACCAAAAGGCTTCTTTTTATATCTATATGTGATATAATACAAGGCTTCATTTACAATGTTCTCTAATAGTATTGTACACAAAATCAGAAAGGAAAAGCCTAGTCCACTTTCCCCTTGGGGATTGCGGCTCCATCGGCCTGTTATAAGCTTATACCTACGCTCCTTATTAACGAATTAAGAGGTAATTCACACTTTTAAACTATCAATGGCTTTCACTTTGTTTTCCATTCAACTCGAGCTCTTTTCTAATGAATAATAGAAGCCAATTTTCTAGATATAGTGTCGGATTATTGAACTAATTTTGGGCAGGTTCTCGAAAAAATTGCATTTTGTTTATGCATACTGATTTTGGGCGAAGTGTCCTATTTGATTGATATGATTTGACTTCTTAATATGATGGTTTTCCTCTGAATGATTGCCCTCTTTTCTTATCTGTTTGGTGTTTTCTTGTGTTCGTTATTCAAACCCTTCTATGCTTTGAAGTTAATAGAATAGTGTTCTAGCCAAATAATTGCTCTGGATTTAATTTAACTGTGTTTCCGTCACAACAAGGGCTTGAATCACCAAACTAGAGTAGAGGATGGAAATCAGCAAAAGCACCAATGAAAGTCCTTAACTTAGAGTTCCAAGTTCAAAAGTTAAGGACACTTGGTCCTGAACTTCAAGTTTAAAGTTCAAAAGTTAAGGATACTAGGTCCTGAACTTCAAGTTTAAAGTTCAAAAGTTAAGAACACTTGGTCCTGAACTTTGACTTACAAGTTCAAAAGTTAAGGACGCTTGGTCATGAACTTTGAGTTTAAAATTCAAATGTTAAGTACACTTGGTCCTGAACTTACAGTTACAAGTTCAAAAGTTAAGGACACTTGGTCCTGAACTTCAAGTTTCAAGTTCAAAAGTTCAAGACCAAGGGTCCTTAACTTTTGAACTNTACCCATTAGGGTTAAGTCATCGGCAATAAAGAGATGGGAGAGAGAAGGACCTTTTGGTTTTACCTTAATGGGGTCCCAAAGGTGGGTATCAACTAGGTGATTAATGCATCGTGAGAGCATTTCCATGCAAAGAATGAAGATATAGGGAGACATAGGATCTCCTTGGCGAATTCCCCCACTTGGGCAAAAATGATTAGGTTTTTAACAATTGACTAGAATAACTATTTGGATAGTGGTGATGCACGACATAATGAGCTTGGTAATATTAGGAGGAAATGTAAAGTGGTGGAGTATTTGATAAACAAAGGACCATTCGATTCTATCAAAAGCTTTTTCAAGGTCAATCTTAATAATCATGTTACCAATCTTGCTCCTTTTTTTATTTATTGAGTGAATGACTTCTTGGATAATGGTAGCATTACCACTTGCCCTACGATTTTCCGTAAAGCTTTCTTGGTAGGGGATAATGAAGCATCGAGGAAGGGTTTTATTCGATTGGAGATTATTTTAATAATAATTTTATAGATAGTATTGCAAAGTCCTATGGGCCGGAAGTTCTTAAGGTTATTAGCATTAGGAAATTTTTGAATGAGACATACATAAGTATTATTTAAGGGGGGGGGGGGGTGATATAGTGCAATCTTTAAAAACCTTGTGGTAACAAGAAATTACAGAGGGTCCAACAATATGCCAATATTTTTGAAAGAAAAATGGATGTAGGCCATCCGGACCAGAGGCTTTGAAAGGTTTGAAGGGGTAGAGGGCTTTTGTTATTTCAATATTTAGTAAAGGATTGTCTAATGAGGATAGGTTAAGATTGGAGAAGCTGGTGGGGTTAGTATTTATGAGATTCCTATTTGTGGAGGTCATTGAGGTAGAGAACAAATTATGAAAGGAATTGGTAGTATGGCTCATGATAGCTTCTTGATTATCAAAACAATTGCCCTGATCGTCTTTAAAGAAGACTATTTAGTTTTTTCGTTTACAGTTGGAGGCACTTATATGGAAAAATTTAGTGTTGGCATCACCATCGTTTAACCAAGCAATTCTGGATCTAATTTTTCAATAATCCTCCTCTATTTTTAAAATGTCATTATACTCCTTGTAAGGTTATATTATAAGTTTTGGAGGAAGGTGCTAGTGTGATAATGGCTTGAGGCTTGAATGCCACTTAGTCTAGCTAGGATAATTCTTTCTTTTTTCGAAAGTCTCCAAAGGTAATTCCATTGTAAGAAATTTTTGTGGAAATTACTAGAGGCAGTAATGAAGTTGTTAGACCAACTAGAGTTGATAACATTAATAAAATCTGGATGATTATAACAAAAAGGTTCCAGACGAAATGGTCTAGGACCACTATATATATTGTTGTTGAAACGAGTAATAAGAAGAGGGTTATGGTCAGAATAGGTTTTGGGGAGATGGGTAACAAAAGCAGTGGGGAAAAAATACAACCAATTGCCATTAGCAAAAATACGATCAACATAATTAAACCTTTAGACCTTTTCCTGTGATTTGACCAAGTGAACTTACAGCCCTTGTATCCAAGGTCCATAAGGTTGCAATGGCTAATATATTTCCAAATAAACGATGACCTATGAGGGTTAACGGGTCTTCCTCCTAACTTATCACTATCCATAAGCACATCATTAAAATCTCCACCAATCAACCAAGGACCTTTATAACCATTAGAGATATTTTTAAGATTATTCCAAAGACTATCTCTATTTAAAACAGAAGTACTGCATAAATAGAGCTAAAGAGCCAAGTTTTTTTAGTGGTAATTACCTCAATCATGGCATGAATGGCCTGATCGCGTCTAGTGAAGCTATGAACGTTGACAGTGTTTGTGTTCCATAGGATTACCATCCCTCCTGCTTGACCTTCCTCGGGTACTTCGATCATATTGGTGAAATCATGATCATTCACGAGGGGAGCGTTGGAGGTCATTCTAGTCTCAAGCAAGGTTACCACACAAGGTCTGTGTGTTTCCATTAAATCCTTAAGTGCCTACGAAAGGTGTCATTATTGGCACCTCTCACATTCCACAAAATAATGCGAGCAGGTTTATTCATTAGTGGAATTGTTGGGTTGATGACATTCATCCCCTCCTCCGGTGAGAGAGGTGGGTTCCTTCTCAGGCATGGCACTGGGATTATAGCATGCTTCCCCACAGTGGGGTCCTGGGGGGGAGGGGGACGGATGTCCATGGGGCACTTGTACAGTGCCATCAGGCAACTGAAGATGTATTTCTTGTCTTGCATTTCCCTGAATAGCAGCACTTTTACTTCTCCTAGACTTGCAAATTCTATTGCTAGCTTGTGGTGGTGGAGGTCTAACTCCTCCTCCTCGACTGCCTTATTTGGCACTAGAAGGAGGTCGTTGCGAGGGATATTTTCTTGCATGGGGGCTTGAGCCTCCTCCTGAGGTGGTGACTGATTGTGGTGGGGCTGAATTTCCCATGGCATGAATATTGGATTGAGTGCGGTCTGCTTCTCTTGTGGGAATAATGAGAGGTTGGGAAGTGGAAGAGGTATTGTTGGTGGTTGATTGTGTGAAGACAGATTCCATTGGTTCTGCATTTCTTGGATTAGAGTGCGGTTGCGATTCGGTGCTAGAGGGTGTAAGATTTGGTTGAGCCAAGTTTGGTTCACATAATAATTCATTGCAAGGTGCATTCCCTCCGACACCAGTTGTGCTAGATATTGAGGGTTTTGAATGACTAGGACATTCTCCTGGCCGTTGATTGTCATATTGAAGGAGATTGCATGGCCCATAAGGCCCATCTCCAACCAAGAGAGTGGCTTGTGGTTCTGGGGGTGGAGAAGTGCGGTAGTAAGGGGGATTTGGGATTGGAAGAGAAAGGTTGTTCATGGTTGTTTGATGCTGGTAGTTGAGAATTTGGATGAGCCTTACTATTCTCCAAAGAGATAGAGGAATTCGTGGTATTGTTATCACACTGGTTTATAGGAACTTTGGATGAAGATGGAGAGTTTGTAGTAGTAGCCATAGGTAGATGGATACTTATAGCATCTATGGGTATGCAAATCGTTTGAGGAGGCGAGAGAGGATTAGCTAAATATTTAGGAGAAATATCAATAGATCATTGTAGATTTTTGATAGACACTTGGCACTGATACGTAGAGGGATTGGAAAAATGTAAGGAGGTAAGCTTAGTAGAGGTCGGGTTGGCCTCTGTTAGTGCATGCAGCTGGCTAGTGGTGAAGGCTTCAAGAGAAGCCTCCTGTTGAGTGAGGGAATTAGTAGTAGGATTAATAAGTGTATAATGATTTAAGCGTGTTTTATTTTTAAGTGAGATAGGTAAGGAGAGAGCAGGGGGCTGCCACGTGGCAATTACTATTGGAAAGTGGCTCCAAGTCAGCCTCAATGCATTGGTCATCCTCGGAGTCTTTTCCTATGCTAGAGGTGGTTTTTGCAGTATCAGTGGGCTGGATTTACAGGACTGCAAATTGCTTCGTATTTTCATGGATTTTGAGGTTAGGGTCAGTCATATGGGAGTGCAAACGATGCTTGTTGGGGCCAATTTTCCCGGAGACAGCTTTATTAACATATTTAAGATTTTGAGTATTTAAGAACTTACCTGTATCTGCATAAAAAAATCCTAACTTTAATACCTGTTTCATCAAGAGCTGGAGGAACTGTTTGTCGTGTGGGGGGGGGGGGGGGGGGAGGGTTTCCTTCTAGAGAAGGAGACTGTGTTCCATTCTTCTTTGATCTCGTTAGACATAGGTGCAGGTGGGTCTGCTTGCATGGTGGAGTTCTCCATTGATAAAGGAGTGTTAGAATTGATTTTTTGCATATGGACAACTGGTTTTGGTGTGACCAAGTCCGCTTTAGTTCTTACATAGAAAGTGCTCCCCTTCATATTGAATTAATAGTTTATGCTTGCCAATGTATATGTAGGACCTTACTGGGGAGTCCATCGGGACTTCTAGGCAGAGTCTGGCATATCTGCCTCTGATAGTTGCAGATGTACAGGCATCATTCTTCACTAGTTTCCCAATTTTGTTACCAATCTTCTGAAGGATAAGCCCATCATATAACTCTGTAGGTAGGTTAGGTAGACGAATCCAGATTGCCGTGATGTGAGGTCTGGCTTCAATGGCAACAAAGTTTGGGGACCAACTCTGTAAGGATAGGTATGAGCCATTAACGAACCAAGGTCCTCCTTGAAGGGCTCTTAACATGTTTTCTTGTAGGTTAAATTTGACTATATAGTAGTCTGCACCTAGATTAATTAGAGGAAAAGGTTTTGTGGATTTCCGCATATCCTGCAGTTTCTTATTTAGATAGTGGTGTTGGACTCGTTTGCCAAGTAATTTAACAATGAGGGAATACCTCCATGGATAATAGTTATGTTGCAATTCTTCTGGAGAGAGGTTTACTTGTAAATCTTCTTTCTGATTTTGATGATCCTGATCCATGGCTTCAGAATTATTTTCCATATCTATTTCACTGGGGACGGTTGGAAGGTGGATGGATATGAGGTTTTCAGGGGAGTTTGATAGAAGGATCGCTTTGAAGGAAGGATTATGTATGCGCTAAAATCGGAGGGTCCAATTTTCGGCCATTACGACGCTTCGTAAGCAAGCTTTCCAAAGGCTCGAGACTACGGTCGAGACTTACACCTGAGGAGCCATCAATGTCCAACCTCGAGATAGTGCAAGTCGACACTTATGATAGGAAAGTGGGATGTTCCCTAGGCGCATGACTAGAGCTGACAAAGTCTAGTAGGCTAGCTCTGACCCGTAACAGGGCATCAAATGGTTGTACCAGCCCCATATAATTGTAATTAATGCATTTGTACTATGTTCCTCCTCATATATAAAGGGGATCCTTGTCATTATGTAGACATCTGATACTCAATATTCAATACAAGAACATTCTATATGCTCTCTAACTTAATTTATTCTCTTGAACTCATTACTTCCATTTATTGCTTATATTCATTGTGTTCTATTTATTGTTCTTCATTTATTGCTCATCATTGATCATAAAGAGCCATCACTGTAGCTCTCATGAAGTGTTAGTCCTCCCTCGATTGCTCTAAGCCGGTCACCCAATTTAACCCCGAGGCCTTATAAACGACAGCTCAAGGCCTATCATACCGTCTCTAAGCTACAATCTTAGTTTTTAATCTTTTACTTAGCATCCATTACTTAACAACTAGCATCAAAATAGATCTTGTATTTTTAGAACCACAAAATCAAAATAAAATTATGATAACCATTTTCACGCTAAACAGTTTGGCGTCCACCGTAGGGCTAAAAATAATAGTGATTATTTTCTTGTTGGTTTAACTACGTAACACAAGTTATCTTTTACACATTTTCTTGTCCAAGATCTTTGACTTCAGGTCAAAATGTCTAACTCAGTAAACACACATGAAAACAACAATCTTGAGGACCATGGAGGGAATGGTGTTGATGTTAAAAGTGTTGGTGTACCACCACGAAACCCTGAGAATGCACCAGAACGAATTCCCGTGGGCGCAGTTTCACGCGATGCCCAACACATCGATATAAGTTCCCACACTAACAGGAGTGTGCGTCAAGGAGACCAACAAGAAGCTCAGAAAACCCCAGCTAGAGAAGAACGGGAGCTTAGCCTTCGCGTTATTTTTGAAATGTTACAGGCATAACAGCTGGCGATCGCTCAGCTGCAAAGTCACCAGAAAACTCCCAGCATGGTAGCATCGGGGACGGCTCCCCTAGCCGAGCAGGTACCAGGAGATCAAGCAACAACAGGTCGGCAGCCGACCCCGCCATTGTAAAGATGCTCGAGAACCTCAAAAAGAGGATCGAGTCGGGCGAGAAGAAGATAGAAGCCAACGATAAAAAGGTTGAGACCTACAATTCCAGAGTCAACCAAATTCTGGGCTCACCCCCGATCCTGAAAGGTATGGATTCAAAGAAGTTCGTACAGAAGCCGTTCCCACAGGAAGCGGCTCCGAAACCCATTCCGAAGAAGTTCAGAATGCCAAACCTTCCGAAGTACAACGGAACCTCAGACCCCAATGAGCACGTTACTGCTTACACTTGTGTAGTGAAGGGCAACGACCTAAAGGATGATAAGATCGAGTCCGTCTTACTGAAGAAGTTCGGAGAAACACTTTATAAAGGTGCAATGATGTGGTATCACAACCTGGCCCCAAACATGATAGATTCATTTGCCATGCTGGCAGATTCTTTCATAAAGGCACATGCTGGTGCCTTCAAAGTAGCAATAAGGAAATCCGACGTCTTCAAGATCAAGCAGATGGAGAATAAGATGCTGTGAGAGTTCTATATCGCTTTCAAATGGAACGAATGGAACTGCCACCGGTCTCCGACGACTGGGCATTGCAGGCCTTCACTCAAGGTCTGAATGACAAAGCTCGATGGCTTCGAAATAGCTGAAACTGAATCTGGTTGAATACCTCATCGTGACCTGGTCGGACATTCACAACCGATATCAATCGAAAATCAAGGTCGAGGACGACCAACTAGGAGCCCCCTCAGTCTCGGTATATCCGAGCAGGCTTCTGGCGAAGGAGCTAAAGCCAAACAAAAAAAGGAACCAGCCATACACCGAAGATGTGAGAAATGCTCCGAGCGTAACATACCCCGGTATGATCAAGGAACGGGCCGAGGGCAGAACCCTCGGGGACTCGTCAGTAGAGCCGGGTTCGATAGGGACATAGGGCCGGCGGAGGCACCCCGCTTGTCGGAATAGAACTTCCAAGTTGATGTTTCGGACATCGTATTTGCCATCAGTAAAATCAGAGACACCAGGTGGCCAAGGCCTTTCCAATCAGATCCTTCGCAAAGAAATCATAACTTGGTGTATGAATTCCACAACACACATGGCCACAGAACCGAAGATTGCCATCAATTCCGGGAAGCAGTAGCACGACTACTAAGCAAAGGCCACCTCCGAGAATTTCTCAGNCGAAGAACGAAACAAATAGAGCCACAACATGTCATCCACATGATCTTGGATGGCATCGATGCCTAGAGGAACCCGTGATCAGAAGGACAAAAATATCCATCTCCAGAGAAAAGCGAACTCGGGGTTACATACCCGAGGATGCTCTCACATTCAGCGGCGAGGACATCGAGACCTTGTCTCAACCTCACAATGAGGCACTGGTAATCTCTTTCCTTGTAAATACATTTCAAATTTAACGTGTACTTGTGGATCCAGGTAGCTCGGCCAACATTATCAGGTCGAGGGTGGTAGAGCAGCTCGGGCTGCTTGACCAAATCGTGCCTGCCTCTCGAGTCCTCAACGGATTTAACATGGCGAGCGAAACAACAAAAGGGGAAATCACCCACCCAGTCAATGTGGCCGGAACAACCCAAAATGCCAAATTCCACGTCATCGAAGGGGAAATGAGATACAATGCCTCGCTTAGAAGGCCATGGATACACTGCATGAGAGCAGTACCATGAGCCCTTCATCAAATGATAAAGTTCCCAACAAAGAATGGGATAAAAACCGTCTAGAGGGAACAGCATGCGGCAAGAGAAATGTTCGCACTACACGACGTAGCGCCGACACCAGTGCCTCCACCTTTGAAAGAGCCAAAGTATAAGCAAATAGTAAAATAGCGAAAACAAGCTACACCCTCGGCTAAATCCGACCGATTGAAGCAAAAGCATGTGTTGCACTCTTTTCCTTTGATCGGGTTTTTAGCCCAAGAAGGGTTTTACCGGCAAGGTTTTTAACGAGGCAACATCTATATGCTACATAAGGAAGACTCAACAAGTATTCAAGGCTTCTCTTCAGTCAACCTCTAATACTGGGGGCAACCCCCTGGAAGGTCACCTACTCGGAGAAGCCAAGATGCGCTAAATGGGGTCTCGATTGGAAAACAAAACAATGTACAGGGCCAAATGGTCGAACTAACCATGCCCGCATAGAATAACTGAGCCCTTAACAGCAAAGACATATATACTTGTACAAAGTAATCAAAGAATACTTCCAAAAAGCATTTTGCGTTTCAAAGAAGCTCGGTATTTTAGCAAAAACGACTCTTATGTCAAAAATGCCCCGAACACATGGGGACTGGCGTCAACAACTCAATACAATGTGACCCCCAGCTCAGAGCTCCAAACTCGTAAGCCCTCGATGAGGCAACACAAAGATCACAAAACAACTCCAGAGCCAAAAACGTCCCGAACGCTCGGGGACTGGCATCGAAAAATTCAAGGTCACATGACCTCCGGGTCGAAAAACTCCAAAATGGTAAGCCCTCAATGAGGCAACACCAAGTTTACAAGTAATGGCTCCCGAGCGAAAAAAAACCCTCGATGGCTCGAGGACTGTCGCCAATTGCCACCCCCATCGACTTATCGAAACCCGAGGCCATAAGACCACAGACGACCAGCCTCGGTCTCGTAAGACCTATATAAGGCGATAACAATATCTATAAGACCTCAAGCAAGGCATGAACCATACTTGTACCAAGTAAACAAAACTGTAAGACCTCAAAGGCATGTAAAACTGTAAGACCTCAAAGGCAAGTAAAACTTGTAAGACCTTACTAAAGGCATAATTCTGATCTTAAAGTTAAGGCTATATATCGAACTTGTAAGACCCCTAAAAAGGCATAACCTCGATATAGACGCAGAAACTACTTCACTCGGGGAGTGAAAGGCTCCAGCCAAATACCAATGACTGCGATCACAAGGCTGTACCAACCAAACTAACGCGACTCAGGGATGCCTAACTGTCGCTATAAAATCATAGGCCTTCAATTACTTCGAAAATACTTCGAAAAGAACCGGTTAAATAAGCTACCCTCGACATAGGCAAAAGAGCTTCGACCATGTCAGCTCCTAACTACAGGCTTCGAGATACTCAGCCTCCGAGCCAAACCTCCCGAGGTGCTCGATCATCGCCATATAACGGCTCGCAATCGAGGTTTTATCAAACCGTTGAAGAGTCGGGCAAACACAACTTAAAAAGTCCATAACGAGGGAAAAATAAAGCCTATATTAGAGGTCGCATCGACCCAATACGTAATAGCCACTGTCGCCAGCCCATATAAAGGGTCGTACCGACCCAACGCGTAAGGGCCACTATCGCCAGCCCATATAAAAGGTAGTACTGACCCAAAGCCTAAGAGCCGCTGATGCCAGCTTACATTAAAAGGTCGTACCAACCCAACACGCAAGAGCCTAATGTCCAGCTTTAATTTCAAAAACTTGAGGGTCAAATGAGCTCGAGTCAAAACCCGACTCGGAGACTTGACCCGAAACAGTTAACTAAATATGCCTAAGGGCGAAAGCATAAGAGCCTAAGACGCCAGCTTACATTAAAAGGTTATACCGATCAAAGCGCGTAAGAGCCCCCGGGCCAACCTAATAAGCCCCAGGGCCATACTATGAATGTAAGGATTCCTTTTAACTCGAAGACCATTTCTTCTTGCTGATGGCTAACAAACATCGAAAGGTACATGAAAAACGAAGTCGCAAGACTTCTTTTTACACATATGTGAATGAATACAAACTCCATTTATAATGTTCTTTGAAAACACTACATACGAAATCAGAAAGGGAAAGGCTTAATCTACGCCCTCTCGAGGACTACGACCCGTCAGCCTATCTCTCGCCATACTCGGCATCGGACAGAAGGGACTTAACGTCATGTTCATGCGCCTTTGCCTGTTTCACCTCTTCCAAGAGGTTAAAACCCCTAACATTGATCTCCTCGAGGGTTTCCCTTCGAGATTTGCACCGTGCATACTCCAAGCTCCTGCTCTCACGGTCGAGAACCCTTCTCAGCTCAGCTCGGGCATTGGCAACGTTCTTCAAACAGACCGCGACTTTCTTGTCAGCTTTAGCTCGGCTCACTACGGCTTCAGCCCAGGCATCCATAACTTTAGCTTTTATCTTCAAAAGCTCAGACTCAAGCTTTGTGACCATATCCATTCAGACCAAACTGTTCTCACGAGCTAAGCGAAGTTGAACCTCGAGGGCGGAAGCTTAGCCCAAGCACATTTCTCTGCTATAGTACGAGCGTCCGCCCGAGCCTTTAACTCATCGTGCTCACATCTGGCTTGGCCAACTTCACTCCTAAGGCGTTCCAGGTCTGCAGTCTTCTTCTGCAGCTAAAATAAACGAAATGTCAGCCTCAGGAATAGAAAGGGGGACGTGCGCCCCATCAAGAGCAATAAGTACCTATTCCTCGAGGTAAGTTTCGTAGTTCAGGCTTCGAGTCGCATCGTACCGCAAGAGCGCCAACTCGTCTTCCCTCTAATCGCAAAGAAGCCCGAGTGACTTCTCCCTATCCATGGCTTTTCGTAGCATGGCCTCGCGACGAAGCAGCTCAGACTTGAGCTTAACAAAAGCCTATGAGAAAGAAACTCTACAAGAGAGTAAAAATTACAAAACTACAAAATCAATACGGACGGCAAAAAATAAACCTTGGAATAGGGCCACTGAGCTACTTCGAAAGTTGAGAGCACATCTACTTGTCCGACTCCATCTACCCCGGAAGAACCACACCCGCTGGGGGTGCGGATGCTCGGCGTATGTGGCTCCTAGTTTCCAAAATCCCTCGAAGTACCTTTGATGGGGAAGACGCATCCTCGCCGAGCCCCCAGCCTGGACTCATCTTGCTGTAAGCACAGTCACCCTGTGAAAACCCTTTTTCCTTACTATTATCGCTCCATAGCCCAGAAGCTGGCAAACCCTCTCCCCTCCAAGAGGACACAGTCTCGCCCCAAAGGATTCCGCGATGCCTACGGTGATGGGGTTAGTACGCGTAAAATGAAAATGCCCTTAAAGGAGCAAATCACACAGCGCGTACCGTGGTGTTTAGCCTCCCATCTGCCCTTAGATAGAACTCGCCACTTACACTCGATATAAGTCGAGCGAGTCACCAGCTTCCAAGCCCAGTCCGTCAGATCACGGACCTCGCACGGCGTCCATGAAATTGCTGCAGAAAGGGAAAGGAAGGCACATTTACGGAACCTGCCTATGCCACAGCAAAACTACGAAGGCACAAGTATATCACTTACGTGTAAAATTCCATTCCTCAGGGAATGGCAGAAACTCCACGGGGATAATATCAACGATCCGCACTCGGATGAATCGGCTCATCCACTCCCGATATCCATCTTCTTCATAATCAACAACGAAAGGTGTGGTGGATCGGCATCGTAAGGCTAGCAGACCTCGATGGTGAAAAGGCCGGTACAGCCTGATAAGATGACTGAGCGTGAATTCAAGACCTGCTTTCTCCGCAAAGACCCTCATCATGAATACTATCCACCAAAATGACGGGTGAATCTACACCAAGGTAACATGGTATTTTCGACAGAAGTCAAACACAACCCTATCACGGGGGCCTAGCGTGAAGGTGTATGTGTATACATTCAAAACCCCTCAGCATGATCCATGATGCTCTCTCCCAGGGAAAGTACCCGCAATACTACCTTTTCCCCCCATCCACAGTATTTCCTCACTGACTCAAGGTTCCCCTCTCCTACTAAAGAAACAATCTTTGAAACATACCCCCGATGACCCCAAGCATTTTGGTTCAAAAAGACCTCAAGGGTGGAACTCCCCTCTACTCGCCGAGCAGACCTTGGCGTGGCATCCATAACTGTGGTAAAACTAGCAAATCCGAGCAAAGCCTTGAAAGTTTAAATAGTGAAAGTCATAACACAGGAAAGGAAAGCTCTATATAGGAGGATGACAAATCGGCATAGCAGAATCCTCAAAAGAAGGAATACAACCCTATATGTGGAGAAAGCGGCGACTATCCGCCTGCCTCAAAGGCCAATTAAAGACGCTAACTGAGACATTTCTCGCTTTGGGAAAATGTGCCAACGGAATCGCCTCGGTCATTTCGTAATCGTGTCATACACTTGACGCCGCCATATGACGTTTTGGGGTCAGAGACACCCGCATCAACCAAGCCTCAAGGTGGTACCCGATCTCGAGGGCCTCCGTCAAAAAGAAGATAGGCTTCTGGAAGCCATTGGCATTATTACAAGTCCCGAGATGGTACCCGATCTTGAGGACCTCCATCAAAAAGAAGATAGGCTCCGGGAAGCCATTGGCATCATTACAAGTCGCGAGATGGTACCCGATCTCGAGGACCTCCGTAAAAAAGAAGATAGGCTCCGGGAAGCCATTGGCATTATTACAAATCTCGAGATGGTACCCGATCTCGAGGACCTCCACCAAGAAGGAGACAGGCTCCATGAAGCTAACGACATCACGACACGGCCCGAGATGGTACCCGATCTTGAGGACCTCCACCAAGAAGGGGATATTCTCCAAGGAGCCATTGACATCATCCTAAGGCCTGAGATGGTACCCGATCTCGAGGACCTCTCTCCAAAGAAGATACGCACTAAAAACCTACTCATATGGGCTTGGCCTCGAGGTACTATCTAAACCCGGGTAGGCCCCCGTCCGAGATCTATCTGTGACGCCTTAAGGCTATCTACACTAAGTTCAAAGCAGGCTTCCAGGTAGCCCGAGCTTGAGCGAACCCTCGCTCGGGGACTCCTCCCGAAAGCCTAAAGGCTATCTTTATTCTTAGACTTTCGAGCAAATCCTCCCGTCGAGGTCTATCGCGGGGTCTAAAGGGCTAAGTCCCGTACTAAAAATTCGGAGCCCCACTCTAATTCAACTCGAAGACAGGGATCCCGACGGCCCGAGTTTATCAATCCAATCCGGCCTTGGTCAAAGAAATGGCAAAGGTTTCTACGGGGAATTGTGTTAATCAATCAAGAGCTAGAGAAATACATACGCCCAGGCTCGGTAATCATACCGATCAGTAGAATCACGCATTCAGATTCTTCGCAAGTGGAGATAAAGGGAAATAAAGCATAAATTAGAGACAAATTGAAGAAACATCTTTTCCATTAATAAACAACGGTTACAAAGCCCACGAGGGGTCGTTACACATGATTACGAAGCCCACGAGGGGTCCTTACACAGAAACAAAGAAGCAAAAGAAAATACATGCAATGAAAACTAAGAGTCTGTTCTATCCTCGGGGGTGTATCCTCGACGGCAGTACGTTCGAGCACCGTCTCCTCGGCAGCCTCGTCTCGATCTTCCAAAACGGAATCATCAAGGGAGAAGATGAAGAAGAGGAAAGGGATGCAGAAGAAGCAGAAAAAGATGACGAAAAGGCCGTAGCCCGCTAAAGGGCAAAAGCTTTTACCAGGCTAAGGAAATCACGGCCCGGTAGAACACTTGATGAGCGTCAGCCTTACCTGCACGACTACTTTGAGTCCACTTCTTGGGACATTGTGCCGTGCCAGTTAGCGGCCGATAGTGCCACTTCACCCCACGGAAAGCAAAAGGGATGTAGTGCCACACCAGGCCGGAGTAGGGAGGTGAGCAGCAGTGTATAGTCCGAACACCCTCCTGAGCGCCAGTATAGATTCCAAACATCTTCCTAAGTCAGAAGAAATCGGCCCCCTATCTCATCGCCTCGAGCCAACAACGACAGCAGTAACAAAAACAACAACAACAACAACGACGACAAGTCAGTGCAATCTCGCTCGGTAAGGGAAAGCCCTAGAAAAAGGTCATGGCATGGCTGATGGGAGCGCCGCCATGTAACCTTAAGTCCGCGGGCCTCAAACATGGGAGATAACAATGGATGAGGATAAAGAGAAGAAAGGGGTAGAAGGATATTGGAGGACACTTGAATGAAAAAATGGTTCCGGGAGACTTCCATTAATAGAGGGTGGCAGTGTAACCGACGGCCGCATCAATGTCTTTGAAAGACATATCGGCAGGCGCATTCAATGTGTTTTTGGAAACTGAATCGACAGCGATATTATCGCTTTGGAGAATAAGAATCGGCAGTACATTAAATGACACTGAAAAGATGAACCGACGGGATGCTTCAGTTATCACAAAGTCTTACGTCATAAGTATGACGTCATCGCGGAAAGTTCGAAGAGATGGATATCAAAGTCGTTTCTTATCGTTCCACTCTAAGAAATGCGGGGACTATCTGTATGAGGTAAAATCGGAGGGTCCAATTTTCGGCCGTTACGACGCTTTGTAAGCAAGATTTCCAAAGGCTCGAGACTACGGTCGAGACTTACACCTGAGGGGCCATCGATGTCCAACCTCGAGATAGTGCAAGTGGACATTTATGATAGGAAAGTAGGAAGTTCCCTATGCGCATGACTAGAGCTGACAAAGTCTAGTAGGCTAGCTCTGACCCGTATCAGGGCATTAAATTGTTGTACCAGCCCCATGTCTTTGTAATTAATGCATTTGTACTATGTTCCCCCTCATATATAAAGGGGATCCTTGTCATTTTGTAGACATCTGATACTCAATATTCAATACAAGAACATTTTCTCTGCTCTCTAACTTAACATATTCTCTTGAACTCATTACTTCCATTTATTGCTTATATTTATTGTGTTCTATTTATTGTTCTTCATTTATTGCTTATCATTGATCATAAAGAGCCATCACTGTAGCTCTCATAAAGTGTTAGTCCTCCCTCGATTGCTCTAAGATGGTCACCTAATTCAACCCCGAGGCCTTATAAACGACAGCTCGAGGCCCCGATCTCCAACTGTTTGGTTCGATTATCATACCGTCTTTAAGCTGCAATATTAATTTCTAATCTTTTACTTAGCATCCATTACTTAACAACTAGCATAAAATAGATCACGTATTTTTAGAACCACAAAATTAAAATAAAATTATAATTACCATTTTCACGGTAAATAGATTAGAATCATGGGGAATGGTGTTTGGGATCGAAGTAGATTCATCAGTAGTTGGAAGAGGTGCTAAGTCTGGTGGCTTTGGAGGAATGGAGGGGATCAGTGGTGGTGCTGTAGAGAGAATTTCCTCAGCCGCAGTTTTTCCCTGGACAAACAAAGTTTTGCTTAGACGTTGTTGATTGATAGCAAAACTCATAGAGTTCTGAATTCTATTTGCTGAAGTTAGTTATTTTTCCTATGTTTGTCTAACAGGAGCTGTGCTTGTGTGTATGTGCAAAGACACTAATCTTGACCAGCAACATGGAGTTTGTCCCAGGAGGATAAGCATTCAATAACAACCTACATTCCATTATTCTTGCTATAGCTAATTATCCTCTATTTAATTTAACTTTTCAATTATTCTTATAAATATTAATCAACTCTCTTCTTACTTTATTCATTACATAAAAACTATCGAAAGATAATTCTTCACCTTTGATTGTATGTGTGTTCAATCAAGACTAATCCTATACAAGTAAATTGCTTGGCATTAATTATATGTCGAAGTTTCCTCCTATACTCTATTTTGAACCAAATTCTTTCAATCGAATCCCAAAAAATATTTTGTTTAGTAATTTGCTTTGCATAACTTGTTGTATATATTTTACCACAAATGAAATAGTCATGCATTGAATGTTTATTCATTCCGGGACAATTGTATTGACTACTCTTTGATAAAAATCCTTTGTGACGTAGTTAATCATTCTTTTGTAGCTTCCCTCCTTTATTTAATCGATTCCACAGGAACTACATTTTTTATGGATCTTGAGGGATGCATAACACCTTCCCCTCGAGGTAACTTGAACCCTTACTTAGAATCTCAACGATTTCGTAGACCATAGTCGAAGTGTACATTATATAGTGTAAAATAGGTACCCTAGTGTACCTTAAACATTAGCTGGCGACTCTAAGTTATATAACCGTGTAGAGTACTATAAGTTGTAGTTTATTTTTCTCGTGCAAAATAGGGTGCAGCAGTTATTATCATGCAGTNCTCGTTTGAATATCATTATTTGTTTTTAACTAATAAAATTGGTTAATTGCTTATTTCGCGTCAGCTTGCCTAGCAAGTAGATGTTAGGCGCCATCACGACCCCAAGCTTTGGATTTCGGGTCTTGACAAGTTCGTATCAGAGCACTAAGTTGCTTAGGTCTCACGAGTTATGAGCAATCCTAGTAGAGTCTGGAGGATCGGTACAGAGACATTTGTACTTATCTTCTAGAGGCTATGGAGTTTTAGGAAAATTTCATTTCTTTCTTTCCCTATCGTGCGATTTTGTTCTATCGTTGATGTTTGAATCATTCCATTCTTGTTCTCTTGCAGATGGTGAGAAAATGCAAAACATCTACAGCCGGACAAGAGCCGGAGCTCCCTGTTGCAGCCATTACCAGGGATAAAGGCTGAGGCCGAGGTCGAGCCAGATGCCGAGGTAGAGGCAAAGCTCATCATAGTTCGAGTAGCAACACCCATGGTGGAGCCTCAGATCACGAGGAGGAGATCCCAACTCAAGATGCACAGTCGGACCCGCTTAGGTCCCGGAGGGATTTATATCCACTCCCGTGCTTCAGGATGCTCTAGTCCGTTTAATGGGCCTTATGAAGAGTGTGGCCCAGACCAGTGCATTTTCGGGGGCACACGCCGTCTCTCAAGCTGGAGCAGGAGCACAGACTTCCGCTACTCACACTCCAGAGCAGATGGCTCCCATAAACCAAACTCTAGCAGTCCAGCCAGTTGGGGCAGTTTAACTGGTTATGTCATGACCCAAAACCAAGTTGTCACAACCCATAACCCAATATAGGTCGTGATGGCATCCAACGTCACCATTAGGCAAGCCAATGGTTAACTATTATGTTAATTGTTCATTTTATTACTTTGGAAATCATAAATTTTACTAAGTAAAAAAACTTACTCATTTAAAATCATGGTTACATACATAATTAGTAAGGCATAAAGATAAAAGGGTGAAAATAATATGAAAATCCGAAATCATTATCTAGAATATCCCAAAAGTGGTGTCACAAGTGCACTAGCATTTACTAAGTAGTACAATAATAATACAACACCTGTCTGAAATAAATTAGATATGCTAGAGTAAATAATACGATGGAGACTTTGTGGGCTATGATACGTAGCCCGGAATGCAGCTCACCATAAAGTCTCCTCAGCAATTGCGCCTACGCGCCAAGATGACCACCGAATGACCTGTCCGATCCTGCATATTTAGTATAGAAGTGTAGCACGAGCACGTAAATCAATGCATATAAGTATCTAGCCTAACCCCGGAGAACTAGCGACGAGAGGTCGACATAGACACTTACTAGTGGTCCAACAAATCAGTATGATAAATCATAATCATATATGAAGCGCAACAGTAATAATGAGGTAAAACAGTAGCTAAAATAATCCTACAACATTTGTTTTGACTACATAAATCTGTCAAACCTCCTATGCTATCTCGAAAGATCAGAAATATCAAATATAATCTCAGACGAATAAGGAATATTGTATAAACGCCAAAGTCGTGCGTCACGATCCAGAGTGGTGTGTACACTGCCAAAGGTCGACCGGCACGAACTAGAGATGCATCTCAATATACTGCTGAGGAGTTCGGCCCAATCCACAAGAAAGGAAGGAACTTATCGGACTATGAGTCACGTGCTTGCAATACAGGAAAAGGAGCATAAAGTGAATATAGTCTTTACTGTTTCTCAAATATTTTGCCAACAACTCTAGGTGATAAGGCTCGGCCTAATATATATTCCTAAAACAATTCCACTTATAAATTCAATTAATCAAGCTAGCAAATTAGGTTTAAATAACTCAAACATTACATGATAGAGTGCTAAGTCTACCCGGACATAAATATGCTTTAGCTACGTACGGACTCTCGCCACCTTGTGCGTACGCAACACCCACAACTAGAAGCACACAACAATTTTAATACTACGGGGTAGTTTCCCCCTCACAAAGTTAGACAGGAGACTTATCCACGCTCCGAAATTCCGATAACCGGCTCCAATGCCTCTCTAATTCCTCAATTCGAAGATAAACGATCCGAAACTAGTCAAACAACATGCAAACCAATAAAAATATACAACATGCAAACCAATAAAAATATACTCCAACACTCATAATTAATAAATTTATAACAAATTCCCAACTCCGCTCGAAAAGTCAACAAGTCAACCCTCGGGCCTACGTGCCCGGATTTCAAAAATTTTCAAAGATAAACACTACCCATAACACCACAGAATATATAATCTATTCCCAATTCCATATCCAATTTTGTGGTCAAACTCCAAAAATATCGAATTATGGGTTTTCTTCAAAAATCCCATAATTTCCATAAAATTTCATGCTTAAATCCACATATAAACCATGTATTTGACTCACGAGGTGCAAAAATAAATTACCTCAAGAATGATGATGAAAATGGCACTCTAAAATCGCCCCAGAGTCGTCTCCCATAGAAGAAATAAGGTGGAAATGAGCCAAACCCCCGATTATAAAATAACACTGCCCAGTCCGACCTTCTTCACGAACGCGGCAAGTCCCTCGCGTTCGCGAAGCACTACCAGATTTTGCTCCCCAGCTCCTCTACGTGAACGTGAGACATGATCCGTGAAGGCGAAGCTTTACCAGCCTGCCCATCGTGAACGCGGCTGCCCAATCGCGAACGCAAAGACCAACTTCCCTTGCTAGGCTAGCTTCTCCTACGCAAACGCGACCAGGCGATTGCAATCACAGGATACCACTGCCCAATACTTTGTGAACACGAACTCCATATCGCGAACGCCTAGAAAAAATGACCCCCCCCCCCAGCTTAATTCCTTATTCGCAAACGCGTGAGACCTTTCGTGTTCTAGAAGAACAAAAATAGCATTTGCAAACCAGCAACAACAACTCAACCAAACTTGGTCCAAAACCATCCCGAAACACACCCGAGGCCCCGAGGACCCTGTACAATCACACTAACAAGTCCCAAAAAATAACATGAACCTGCTTGAGGCCTCAAATCACTCCAAACAACATCAAAACTATGAATCGACGATCGAAACCTTATTTTAACTTTCAAGCATTCAAACTTTGATGAACGCATCTGATTCGTTCTTAAACATTCCGGAATGATGCAAAAGTTTACACAAAAGTCATAAATCACGATATGAACCTATTCCAAGGCTCGGAACCCAAACGAACATCGATAATACCAAAGTCCACTTTAAACCAAACTTAGGAAATTTCAAAAACCTTCAAAATGCCAACTTTCCATAATAAGCGTCGAAATGCTCCCGGAAAACCTGATATGCTAACCCGAACATACGCCCAGGTCCGAAATCACCATATAAACCTTTTGGAACCTTCAAGTTTTGATTCCGAGGTCGTTTAGTCAAACATTGGTCAACTCTTCCAACTCAAAGCTTCCCAGTTGAGAATTTTCCATCCGAATCAACTTCGAACTTTCCGAAATTAAATTCTGACAACACGTACAAATCATAAAACATGAAGTTAAGCTACCTGAGGCCTTAAACAGCCTAACGATGCACTAGAACACACAACGCCTGATCGGGTCGTTACATTCTCTCCCACTTAAATATACATTCGTCCTCGAACGTGCCAAGAACCATTCTGGAGTTGCCCAAAATCACTGTTTAACACCTCGTGCACCTACCCGTGCCACCCCAACCTACGTGAGCACATTAGCCCGATTCACACTGATGATCCTTCATGCTACCTAAGCCAACAAGCCTTAAAACCAAGTTCCAATATACGGAATTCTCTACGAGACCTGATTGTAACATACGAACTATGTATCAATCACAATCCGCTATACCAAATATGATCACGCCCCCATGCTGAACCACGTAATGCATCGCATAATTCGTTTGCCCTGAATAACATCCTCCAACTATAGGAGCTGCAAATTTACTAACCTGATACCCGTAGTATACCTCATAACGTGCATATGCCCTGATCCAACCCTCGCAATATTGCAGTGATGACAAAGACCCACAGAAGCTCATAACCACCCGCCGAATCAATGAATCATGGAGTCTCTCCGCTAAACAAGACTCGTTGCCTAATTCTTAGCTGGATAGTGACACTTTCTCTTTAGTATACCTTACATAAATCCGATCATACTAATCTCAGGTCCAATAACCTCATCTCACCCTGTACAAGCCGCTCAGGCAATAAGCCACCTCAAGCACCATCTAAAATCTCATAGGACGCCCTAAATGTGCCAACAAGCTACAATCCGAATATGACCCATAAGAAAAAAGAACTCTGGCAATGAAATACCCAGCCCGTGTAACGAATAAACGATCGAACAAATGCTATAAACATATCTCAAAGAGGAGAAACAAGGCACACAATAAGTATAAGGAACTGCACTCAACATCTCATTGTTAGCGGCATGCAACCCGGATCCACATATGATACTGTAGCGGCGTAGCAACCCGGANAGTCAGTGCAATCTCGCTCGGTAAGGGAAAGCCCTAGAAAAAGGTCATGGCATGGCTGATGGGAGCGCCGCCATGTAACCTTAAGTCCGCGGGCCTCAAACATGGGAGATAACAATGCATGAGGATGAAGAGAAGAAAGGGGTAGAAGGATATTGGAGGACACTTGAATGAAAAAATGGTTCCGGGAGACTTCCATTAATAGAGGGTGGCAGTGTAACCGACGGCCGCATCAATGTCTTTGAAAGACGTATCGGCAGGCGCAATCAATGTGTTTTTGGAAACTGAATCGACAGCGATATTATCGCTTTGGAGAATAAGAATCGGCAGTACATTAAATGACACTGAAATGATGAACCGACGGGATGCTTCAGTTATCACAAAGTCTTACGTCATAAGTATGACGTCATCGCGGAAAGTTCGAAGAGATGGATATCAAAGTCGTTTCTTATCGTTCCACTCTAAGAAATGCGGGTACTATCTGTATGAGGTAAAATCGGAGGGTCCAATTTTCGGCCGTTACGACGCTTTGTAAGCAAGATTTCCAAAGGCTCGAGACTACGGTCGAGACTTACACCTGAGGGGCCATCGATGTCCAACCTCGAGATAGTGCAAGTGGACATTTATGATAGGAAAGTAGGAAGTTCCCTAGGCGCATGACTAGAGCTGACAAAGTCTAGTAGGCTAGCTCTGACCCGTATCAGGGCATTAAACAGTTGTACCAGCCCCACGTCTTTGTAATTAATGCATTTGTACTATGTTCCCCCTCATATATAAAGGGGATCCTTGTCATTTTGTAGACATCTGATACTCAATATTCAATACAAGAACATTTTCTCTGCTCTCTAACTTAACATATTCTCTTGAACTCATTACTTCCATTTATTGCTTATATTTATTGTGTTCTATTTATTGTTCTTCATTTATTGCTTATCATTGATCATAAAGAGCCATCACTGTAGCTCTCATAAAGTGTTAGTCCTCCCTCGATTGTTCTAAGATGGTCACCTAATTCAACCCCGAGGCCTTATAAACGACAGCTCGAGGCCCTGATCTCCAACTGTTTGGTTATAATTACCATTTTCACGGTAAATAGATTAGAATCATGGGGAATGGTGTTTGGGATCGAAGTAGATTCATCAGTAGTTGGAAGAGGTGCTAAGTCTGGTGGCTTTGGAGAAGTGGAGGAGGGGATCAGTGGTGGTGCTGTAGAGAGAATTTCCTCAGCCGCAGTTTTTCCCTGGACAAAGTTTTGCTTAGACGTTGTTGATTGATAGCAAAACTCATAGAGTTCTGAATTCTATTTGCTGAAGTTAGTTATTTTTCCTATGTTTGTCTAACAGGAGTTGTTCTTGTGTGTATGTGCAAAGACACTAATCTTGACCAGCAACATGGAGTTTGTCCCAGGAGGATAAGCATTCAATAACAACCTACATTCCATTATTCTTGCTATAGCTAATTATCCTCTATTTAATTTAACTTTTCAATTATTCTTATAAATATTAATCAACTCTCTTCTTACTTTATTCATTACATAAAAACTATCGAAAGATAATTCTTCACCTTTGATTGTATGTGTTCAATCAAGACTAATCCTATTCAAGTAAATTGCTTGGCATTAATTATATGTCGAAGTTTCCTCCTATACTCTATTTTGAACCAAATTCTTTCAATCGAATCCCAAAAAATATTTTGTTTAGTAATTTGCTTTGCATAACTTGTTGTATATATTTTACCACAAATGAAATAGTCATGCATTAAATGTTTATTCATTCCGGGACAATTGTATTGACTACTCTTTGATAAAAATCCTTTGTGACGTAGTTAATCATTCTTTTGTAGCTTCCCTCCTTTATTTAATCGATTCCACAGGAACTACATTTTTTATGGATCTTGAGGGATGCATAACACCTTCCCCTCGAGGTAACTTGAACCCTTACTTAGAATCTCAACGATTTCGTAGACCATAGTCGAAGTGTACATTATATAGTGTAAAATAGGTACCCTAGTGTACCTTAAACATTAGCTGGCGACTCTAAGTTATATAACCGTGTAGAGTACTATAAGTTGTAGTTTATTTTTCTCGTGCAAAATAGGGTGCA
>NW_017674742.1:8032-32704 GCF_001879085.1 Nicotiana attenuata | reverse complement strand
CGTGCTTCAGGACTGCTCTAGTCCGTTAATGGGCCTTTATGAAGAGTGTGGCCCAGATACCAGTGCATTTTCGCGGGGCACCACGCCGTCTCTCAAGCTGGAGAAGAGGAGCACAGCTTCCGCACATCACACTCCAGAGCAGATTGGCTCCCATAAACCAAACTCTAGCAGTAGCCAGCATTGGGGCAGTTTAACTGTTATGTCATGACCCAAAAACCAAGTTGTCACAACCCAAAACCCAATATAGGTCCGTGATGGCACATTCCAACGTCACCATTAGGCAAGCCAAGTTAACTATTATGTTAATTGTTCATTTTATTACTTTGGAAATCATAAATTTTACTAAGTTAAAAAAACTTACTCATTTAAAATCATGGTTACACATAATTAGTAAGGCATAAAGATAAAAGGGTGAAAAATAATATGAAAATCCGAAATCATTATTCTAGAATTATCCCAAAAGTGGTGTCACAAGTGCACTGAGCATTACTAAGTAGTACAATAATAATAACAACCACCTGTCTGAATATAAATTAGATATGCTAGAGTAAATAAATACGATGGAGAACTTTTGTGGGCTATGATACGTAGCCCGGAATGCAGCTCACCATTAAAGTCTCCTCAGCAATTGCGCCTACGCTGCCAAGATGACCACCGAATGACCTGTCCGATCCTGCTATATTTGTATAGAAGTGTAGCACGAGCACGTAAATCAATTGCATATAGTATCTAGCCTAACCCCGGAGAAGTAGCACGAAAGGTCGGACATAGACACTTACTAGTGGTTTTCCAACAAATCAGTATGATAAAATCATAATCATATATGAAGCGAAAACAGTAATAATGAGGTTAAAACAGTAGCTAAAATAATCCTACAACATTTGTTTTGACTACATAAATCTGTCAAACTCTCCTATGCTATCTCGAAAGATCAGAAATATTCAAATATTTATCTCAGGACGAATATAAAGGAATATTGCTATGTTTGTATCAAACGCCGATTATGCCAAAGTCGTGCGTCACGATCCAGAGTGGTGTGTACACTGCCGAAGGTCGGCCGGCATGAACAAGAGATGCATCTCAATATACTGCTGAGGAGTTCGGCCCAATCCACAGAAAGGAAGAACTTATCGGACTACTGAGTCACGTGCTTGCAATACAGGAAAAGGAGCATAAAGTGAAATATTAGTCTTTTACTGTTTCTCAAATATTTTTGCCAAACAACTCTAGGTGATAAGGCTCGGCCTAATATATATTCCTAAAACAATTTCCCACTTATAAATTCAATTAATCAAGCTACAAATTAGGTTTAAATAACTCAAACATTACATGATAGAGTGCTAAGTCTACCCGGACATAAAATATGCTTTTAGCTACGTACGGACTCTCGTCACCTTGTGCGTTACGCAACACCCACAACTAGGAAGCACACAACAATTTTAATACTACGGGGTAGTTTCCCCTCACAAAGTTAGACAGGAGACTTACCACGCTCCGAAATTCTCGATAACCGGCTCCAATGCCTCCTCTAATTCCTCAATTCAGAAGATAAACGATCCGAAACTAGTCAAACAACATGCAAACCAATAAAAATATACAACATGCAAACCAATAAAAATTATACTCCAACACTCATAATTAATAAATTTTATAACAAATTCCCAACTCCGCTCGGAAAAGTCAACAAGTCAACCCTCGGGCCTACGTGCCCGGATTTCAAAAAATTTTCAAAGATAAACACTACCCATAACACCACAGAATATATAATCTATTCCCAATTCCATATCCAATTTTGTGGTCAAACTCCAAAAATATCGGAATTATGGTTTTCTTCAAAAAATCCCCCAATTTCCATAAAAATTTCATGCTTAAATCCACATATAAACCATTGTATTTGACTCACGAGGTGACAAAAATAAATTACCTCAAGAATGATGATTGAAAATGGCACTCTCAAAATCGCCCCAGAGTCAGTCTCCCATAGAAGAAATAAGTGGAAATGAGCCAAACCCCCCGATTTTAAAATAACACTGCCCAGTCCGACCTTCTTCAGCGAACGCGGCAAGTCCCTCGCGTTCGGAAGCACTACCAGATTTTGCTCCCTAGCTCCTCTACGTGAACGTGAGACATGATCCGTGAAGGCGAAGCTTTACCAGCCTGCCCATCGTGAACGCGGCTGCCCAATCGCGAACGCAAAGACCAACTTCCCTTGCTAGGCTAGCTTCTCCTACGCAAACGCGACCAGGCGATTGCAATCACAGGATACCACTGCCCAATTTACTTCGTGAACACGAACTCCATATCGGCGAACGCCTAGAAAAAATGACCCCCCCCCCCCCCAGCTTAATTACTTATTCGCAAACGCATGAGACCTTTCGTTTCTAGAAGAACAAAAATAGCATTTGCAATCCAGCACAACAACTCAACCAAACCTTGGTCCCGAAACCATCCCGAAACACACCCGAGGCCCCGAGGACCCTGTACAATCACACTAACAAGTCCCAAAAAATAACATGAACCTGCTCGAGGCCTCAAATCACTCCAAACAACATCAAAACTATGACTCGACGATCGAAACCTTATTTTAACTTTCAAGCATTCAAACTTTGATGAACGCATCTGATTCGTTCTTAAACATTCCGGAATGATGCCAAATTTTACACAAAAGTCATAAATCACGATATGCACCTATTCCAAGGCTCGGAACCCAAACGAACATCGATAATACCAAAGTCCACTTTAAACCAAACTTAGGAAATTTCAAAAACCTTCAAAATGCCAACTTTCCGTAATAAGCGTCGAAATGCTCCCGGAAAACCTGATATGCAAACCCGAACATACGCCCAGGTCCGAAATCACCATATAAACCTTTTGGAACCTTCAAGTTTTGATTCCGAGGTCGTTTACTCAAAAGTCAAACATTGGTCAACTCTTCCAACTCAAAGCTTCCCAGTTGAGAATTTTCCATCCGAATCAACTTCGAACTTCTCGAAATTAAATTCTGACCACACGTACAAATCATAAAACATGAAGTTAAGCTACCTGAGGCCTTAAGCAGCCTAACGATGCACTAGAACTCACAACGCCTAATCGGGTCGTTACATTCTCTCCCACTTAAATATACATTCGTCCTCGAACGTGCCAAGAACCATTCTAGAGTTGCCCAAAATCACTGTTTAACACCTCTTGCACCTACCCGTGCCACCCCAACCTACGTGAGCACATTAGCCCGATTCACACTGATGATCCTTCATGCTACCTAAGCCAACAAGCCTTAAAACCAAGTTCCAGTATACGGAATTCTCTCCGAGACCTGATTGTAACATACGAACTATGTGTCAATCACAATCCGCTATACCAAATATGATCACGCCCCCATGCTGAACCACGTAATGCATCGCATAATTTGTTTGCCCTGAATAACATCCTCCAACTATTGGAGCTGCAAATTTACTAACCTGATGCCCGTAGTATACCTCATAACGTGCATATGCCCTGATCCAACCCTCGCAATATTGCAGTGATGACAAAGACCCACAGAAGCTCATAACCACCCGCCGAATCAATGTCATGGAGTCTCTCCGCTTGACAAGAGTCGTTGCCTAATTCTTAGCTGCATAGTGACACTTTCTCTTTAGTATACCTTACATAAATCCGATCATACTAATCTCAAGTCCAATAACCTCATCTCACCCTGTACAAGCCGCTCAGGCAATAAGCCACCTCAAGCACCATCTAAAATCTCATAGGACGCCCTAAATGTGCCAACAAGCTACAATCTGAATATGACCCATAACAAAAAAGAACTCTGGCAATGAAATACCCAGCCCGTGTAACGAATAAAACGATCGAACAAATGCTATAAACATATCCCAAAGAGGAGAAACAAGGCACACAAATAAGTATAAGGAACTGTACTCAACATCTCATTGTTGCGGCATGCAACCCGATCCACATATGATACTGTAGCGGCGTGCAACCCGATCCAAATATGATACTATTGCGGCGTGCAATCGGATCCAAACATCATGCCCTTGGCGGCGTGCCACCCGATCCACACATAAAAATTAATAAGGAAATACCTACCGAGCCCGATGCTCATACCGATGAAATGCCCGAATATCGACTACAAGCACGCCAAGTGCATAAATACAACCCTGGGGAGACGGATAGTGCCATGAGCTACAAAACCCCTAGCATGACTAAGCTGCAGCAAACGACCTGCATCTCGAGAGCCATATTGCTCATATAACACCACCAACTACACAAGATCACAACACATGTGCGAATAATCAAGTCGTTTCAAACCCACATGGCATAATAGAGTTTTATATAAAGTAGCTGACGACACGAATAACATCCAATGGCAGAGTATCCTCCATAAGCAATGCTATGCTGAACGAACACATCCGACCCGACGTAGAGAACACATTCACATGAGATCTTTCAATGGACCTAAAGTTGATTCCGACCATCCCATATTGGGAGAACAACCTTCCAAAGATCCGAAATGAACTTATTCATGACACATATGAGCAGTCGTCCATTCCATAACAAACTCCTACAATCCACAACCAAAGGAATGGAGCGCCTTTTTGGAATAAACTCTCACATTAGCGACAATACCAGAATCTTCTTACTTGGTTTCAATCTATAACAATCAAGTGACTAACATGTCACACTTATCGATCATCCCATAGGATATAATCCCACAACCTTCCGCATCAGGTAGCCAAGTCTGCATATCAAAACCACCAACTGTATGAACTCCGTATAGCAATTAAGAATCCGCAAATTAATAAATAATGCCTCTTACACAAGAAGTCATTCTCAGGTGGCACCAAGATGGCGTCGGCATACCTTTAACATCTAAAATATTTCCCCGCCTCTCCGAGCTTGTGATATTCTTATCAACACCGAACTGCAACCTTGATCCTCAACCTCCAATTTCCATACCACTCACTGCACCTATCATGCTGCTATGCGAGAGTACAAGAATTCCATCATAACCACTAAACTACCAGTAAAATAAACACTTCATCGATTAGAACCCGTTTCACCAAACGCATTTCAGAGGAACAATCGCAACATGCATCTGAATTCCTATTACCGCAAAAAATGCCACCCTCAAGTCGAAGTCTAAACTGCTATAACTCTTCTGGGATCCATTTACACATAACAAGGCCATCATAATCAAATACCTCTAAATCAACAAAATTACGGTGGTTGTCAAGCCCGCAAGTACCTCCACAAATCACCTGTATAGATTAACACACCGAATGAACTGTTTATTGCCACAACCATGCTGATTCAAACCATTACTAACCAACCCAACTTCTTCTAATTTACTCTTGACTTGCAATAGAAATAATAGTAGGTCCATTCAAAAATATTATGAAACTCAACAACACTCAGCCCGAGTGACCCAAATCACGAGACCATATCGGCTTAAAACCCATGAACCATCTCATACCATAGCATCTCCAGCTGGTACACCCATTGTGAAAGACCTTCCGCGATTCCGAAGCTATTTATCCTATTCTACAATAATGTCCCGCAGACCCGATGATAACATAGAAATTCCCTAGGTATTCTTCACACTCTGCTGCAAAATCCCGGTCTTCAGCCACATAACGAACCCAAAATCCTTAGACACCGCGCTTACATTCTTGAACCCATTAGAACCATTGTTGAGAGTCACTCATTCTGACCTGGTCCCGAATATATAACCAAATTCTAGTGTGCTGTTAGCATATGAACACTCCCAAAGGAGAAAGTGGATGAATTCTTCTCCTTGTACATCACGTCTATAAGAAGCATAAACTCCGAGTCATCCCAAGATCTGCACATGAGTTGATAAGGAAAAATGTAGCAAACATTCATCAAGTGCTATGCCCGAATTTCCCTTGATGTTTTCTTTCCTTGGTCCTAACTGATCCACTAATGTACCGATAACCCGATACTGCCAAGGCACATAACCACGTGACCCCCATTGTACATAGTGGGATCCTCCACTTCGATTCTAGCTACAATCACATAAATCAAGATCTCAGAATAGCCCTTCCTTCTTAGTTACCATGATCTCGCACTTCCGCTCCGCCAAATTCCTTGCAATATCTTGTTAAACTTGCATAACATAACTCGAATTATCATCTTTAAACACACACTCGACATCCTAACTGCTACACCATCTTATTCAAGCGCTTCTAGTTAACATCGTTGTACATACATCATGTTGGACAGTAAATAAAGTTCATCAGAGGACCCTAACTAGGAATCACGCAACTCCGAACACCTTACATGAGATAGCCATCCTGTGTTGCCCCATATAGACACCTTCCAACAACATTGCCCCTCGTACAACCATCACGAAATCAGTTAATTCTCCTGAGCCCATGCTCACCCACATGTCGAAATCGCCTATTAATTCCTATCAACATAAAATGATGGTCCAGCGATGCATCCAAAACTCGAAGTCATACTACATCCCAAGCGAACTTTTCACATCATATTCAAACTTCCGAAGCATAAAGGCACCAGGTCAGACGAAATACACAGACTTAGTCCCTTGTTCACCATGGCCATAATCGCGCCAAGCTTTCTGGGAGTATGTGGACATCCTACCCTGAAATCCATATGATACGCTAACATTCCCACTATGAGTTAACCATCTTCCGAACGAAGCACTTGACCCCTAGCCGTTCAACTACCACGAGACACCTCCCACCATTTCCTTCCTCACCTTGTGCTACCCAAATACTGCCTCCAATCATAATCCATCTCTGTAACACCGAACTAATAAATTACTACCAATTCTAATCCTTCTCGAAGATCATCTTTCTCGAGCCACCACACTAGAAATATTTTTTCGACTATGAAGTTTCCATACATCGCCATCTCTAATAACCACAGCTTAGGCACAATTCCACAATACCCTGCTCCGAAGGCAAATTTCAAAGTAGACCATAACATCGATGAGCCTTAATGCCTTCCAACAAGGACGACGACACCACCACAATGAGAATTCCCACCATGCTCAAAATATCAAGTCTCAATACTCCGTCAACCAAGGTCTGAACATCCATTGTCCAATTGCCTTTCCTCCGCCGCAATTAAATGTTAATCCTCTAAACTCGAAACTGAGTAATCCTTTTTTCGAGTCATTCACTGTTGTGACACATAGGTAAGCACTCTACAATTCACAATATCACTGTGTAATAACAATGTATGAATATCATAACATACGATTCATAGCCTCAAAACCATAGGCAACACTAGCACTGAGCTAAAACGACAAAGCACCCTTCCACAAGACGATAACAATAGCCCCCTCGAATACGCACGGAGAAATATCCTGCACCACATTTCAGTACCACTATAACTCCTCGACGCGCAATTGATAACAAGCTCTCATCATCGTATAGGAATGAGTAGGAAGGTAATAAAGTCATAAGCTTTAATGGAATCAAATCGCACGAAGAGGAATCAAGAAGGGAAGTGCTCCTAACAGCCCTGTAGCCTCTCGAAGATAAGTACAAACGTCTCCGTACCGATCTACAAGACTCAACTAGACTTGCTCATGACTCGTGAAACCTAAGTGAACCTAGAGCTCTAAAACAAAATTGTCACAACCCGTAACCCACAATAGGCCATGATGGCGCCCAACGTCACCGTTAGGCAAGCCAACAGTAAACTATCACTTTAATTATTCATTTTATTACTTTCGAAATCATAAATATTATTCTGTAAAGAAACTTGCGCATTTAAAATCATGGTTACATACATAATTAGTAAGGCATAAACATAAAAGGGTGATAATAAAATGCAAATCTGAAATAATTATCTAGAATATCCCAAAACTGGTGTCACAAGTGCATGAACATTTACTGAGTAGCACACTAATAATACAACATCTATTTGAAATATAAATTAGACATGATAGAGTAAATAATACGATGGAGACTCTGTGGGCTGCGATACGTAGCCTGGAATGCAACTCACCGTGAAGTTTCCTCAGCAGTTGCCCCTATGCGCCAAGATGACCACCGAATGAACCTGTCAGATCATGCACATTTAGTGCATAAGTGTAGCATGAGCACGTAAATCAACGCATACCCAGTAAGTATCTAGCCCAACACCGGAGAAGTAGTGATGAGGGGTCGAAATTGACACTAATAAGTGGTCCAACAAATCAGTATGATAAATCATGCTTTAGCTACTTACGGACTCTTGTCACCTCTTGTGTACGCAACACCCACAACCAGAAGCACCTAATAGTTTTAATACCTACGGGGTAGTGTCCCCCTCACAAAGTTAGACAGGTGACTTACCTCGCTTCGAAATTTCAATAACCGACTCCAATGTCTCTCTAACTCGTCAATTCAAAGCCAAATGATCCGAAACTAGCCAAACAACATGCAAACCAATAAAAGTATACTCCAACACTCATAATTAATCAATTTATATAAAAATTTTAACTCCGCTCGAAAATTCAACAAGTCAACCCTCAGGCCCGCGTGCCCGGATTTCCCGAATATTTTCAAAGATAAACACTACCCATAATATCGCGAACTCAAACACATAATTTATTCTGAATTCCATGACAAATTTCGTGGTAAAAATCCAAAAGTATTGAATTATGGGTTTTCTTCAAAATCCCATAATTTGCATAAATTTTCATGCTTAACTCCACAAATAAACCATGTATTTAACTCACAAGTTGTAGAAATAACTTACCTCAAGATTAATGATGAAAATGAAACTCTAAAATCGCCCCAAAGATGGCTCCACTGGAATAAATTAGGTGGAAATGAGCCAAACCCCCAATTTTAAAATGACACTGCCCAGTCCGACCTTCTTCGCGAACGCGGCAAGGCCCTCGCATTCGCGAAGCACTACCAGCTACTGCTCCACGGCTCCTTTACACGAACGCGAGACAGGGCCTGCGAACGCTAAGCTTTACCAGCCTGCCCACCGCGAACGCAAAGACCAACCTCCCTTGCTAGGCTAACTTCTTTTACGCAAATGCGACTAGGCGATCGCGAACGCAGAGCACCATTGCCCAACACTTCGCGAACGGGAAATCCATATCGCGAACGCATAGAACAAAAGGCCCCAAGCTTAACTCCTTCTTCGCGAACACGTGAGACCCTTCGCGTTCGTGAAGAACAAACCAGCACTTGCAAACCAACTATAACAACTCAGCAAAACTTGGTCCGAAACCATTCTGAAACACACCCAAGGCCCCCGGGACCCTATCCAATCGCACCAACAAGTCCCAAAACATAACACAAACCTGCTCGAGGCCTCAAATCACTCCAAACAATATTAAAACTATGAATGGATGATCCTAACCTTCTTTCAACTTTCAAATATTCAAACTTTGACGAATGCCTCTGTACACACAAGTGATAAATCATGATATGAACCTATTCCAAGGTTCGGAACCCCTAACAGACATCGATAACACTAGATTCCACTTCAAACCAAACTTAGGAAATTTCAAAACCTTCAATATGCCAACTTTCCATAGTAACGCCGAGATGCTCTCGGACTACTCGATATTCAACCGGAGCATATGCCCAGGTCCAACATCATCTTATAAACCTTTTGGAAGCTTTAAGTCTTAATTCCGAGGTCGTTTACTTGAAAGTCAAACCTTGGTCAACTCTTCCAACTTAAAGCTTCCGAATTGAGAATTGTCCATCTGAATCAACTCTGAACTTTCCAAAATTCAATTCCGACCATACGTACAAGTCATAAAACATGAAGTTAAGCTACTCAAGGCCTCAAACGGCCAAACGATGCACTAGAGCTCAAAACAGTTGGTCAGGTAGGTTATTGCTGCACAGGCCATGGAGAGGATCACAATGTCTTCTGAGGGATTGATGAGATTGGACAAGTTCAGAAAGCTCTTCCCCATTAACTTCAGTGGTGTACCTTCTGAGTGCCCATGGGATTACATGGACCATTGCCATGGGGTGTTGCACAACATGGTTATTGTTGAGACTAATGGGTTCGACTTTGTAGTTTTCTAGATGACCGGCTCTACCAAGATATGGTGGCGAGATTATGTGCTGACAAACCAGCGAGTTCACCTTCACTTACCTGGGATCAATTTTTACAGCTATTTTTAGAGAAGTTTATTCCTTTCACTCTAAGAGAAGAGTACCACAGGCAGTTTGAGCGCCTTTAGTAGGTAGTATGACTGCTACCCAGTATGAGACCCAAATATTGGACCCAGCTCGCCATACAGTTATTTTTCTCCCAACTGAGAGGGAGGAAGTTAGGAGATTCATTGATGGGCTTACTTTCAGTATTAGGTTACAAATCTCCAACGAGACTGGAGATGATATTTCTTTCCAGAGGGCCGTAAAGATTGCTAGACGGATCGAGATGGCTTATGGTCTGGAGAGGAGGGCGGTATTTGATAAGAGGCCTCGTCATTTCAGAGGTTTCAGTGGTTCCTCATAGGCATGGGTACTTTTAGTAGAGGCCATCCTCCCAGGCCGTTTCAGTCATCCCATGGTGCTTCGGGTAGTCGTGGTCCTTTTGTATCTCATCCTGAGCAGCTAGCCTACAGTGCACCATCAACTCCAATTAGTGCACCTCCGATTCAGAGTTATCAGGGTAGTTATCCAGGTCGACAGAGCTAGTTACAGGGTCAGCAGTCACAGCAGTCGAGGACTTGTTATACTTAGTATATTCAAGACACCTTTTTAGAATTTGCCCCTGGTCACAAGGCTGCATGCCACAACAGAATTGTCATGTCATGGTTCCAGCACCGGTTGCTTCACCGCCCGCTCAGCTAAATAGCAGTGGGGGTTGGGCTGTCAGAAGTGGAGGTCAGGCTAGTAGAGGTGGAGTTTAGCCCATTAGAGGTGGAGGCCAACCGACTAGAAGCTATTCGAAAGGCGGAGGTCAGAGTGGTGGGGCCCAGCCCCATTTTTATGCATTCCAAGATAGACTAGATGCCGAGTCGTCTGACGCCGTCATCACATGTATTATTCCAGTTTGCCATAAAGATGCTACAATTCTATTTAATTAGGGCTCTACTTATTCCTATGTATCATCTTATTTTGCTTCATATCTTGTTATGCCTCGTGATTCTTTGAGTGCTCATGTGTATGTGTCCACGCCTGTGGGGGATTCTATTATTGTAGATTGTGTTTAATGCTCGTGTTGATTTCTGTTGGGAGTCTTGACACTAGTGTATATATCCTACTTCTTGATATGTTGGACTTTGATGTTAATTTTGGTATGGATTAGTTGTGACCTTATCATGCTATGCTGGACTGTCACGCCAAGACGGTTACCTTAGACATGCCGGGGTTTCCTCGAATAGAGTAGAGAGGGACTCCTGGATATACTAACAGCAAGGTTATTTCTTATGTGAAGGCTCGACGTACGGTTGAGTAGGGATGTGTTGCATATTTGGCCTATATTTGTGATTCTTGTGCGGAGGTTCTTTCCATGGCCAGTACCAATTGTGCATGAGTTTCTAGAGATATTTCTTGTGGATCTACCAGGGATGCCACCCGACCGAGCTATCGACTTCTGTATTCAGTTGGCTCCAGGCACTCAGCCTATTTCTATTCCACCAAACCGTATGGCCCCGCCTGAGTTGAAGGAACTGAGGGAGCAATTGTAGGATTTGCTTGATAAAGGATAATTAGACCTAGTGTCTCGCCCTGGGGTGCGACAATGTTGTTCGTGAAGAAGATGGATGGTTTGATTTGGATGTGTATAGATTATCGGCAGTTGAACAAAGTCACTATTAAGAACAAGTATCTGTGTCGAGGACTGATGACCTATTTGATCATCTTCAAGGTGCCAAAGTAGTTTCAAAGATTGATTTGATATATGGCTACCGTTAGTTGAAGATAGGGCATTGGATGTCCCTAAGATA
The DNA here is from genome assembly GCF_001879085.1 of Nicotiana attenuata. Taxonomy (NCBI): domain Eukaryota; kingdom Viridiplantae; phylum Streptophyta; class Magnoliopsida; order Solanales; family Solanaceae; genus Nicotiana; species Nicotiana attenuata. The sequence continues at coordinate 20,796 of NW_017674742.1, read as the reverse complement.
GCTTTTCCGACTCGGTATGGGCATTATGAGTTCCTAGTGATCTCATTTGGTTTGACAAATGCCCCTGCAACATTAATGGATTTGATGAATCGGGTATTTAAGATCTATTTGGATTCTTTTGTGATCATCTTTATTGATGATATTTTGGTCTACTTCCACAGTGGAGAGGAGCATGCGCGGCATCTTCGAGTTGTACTTCAGACTCCGAGAGATGGTCAGTTATATGCCAAGTTTTCAAAGTGTGAATTTTTGTTGGACTCGGTGTATCTACCGAGGGCACTAATTAAAGTGGATCATAAGAAGATTGAGGGAGTTCAGAACCGACCTAGACCTACTTCAGCTATAGAAATTCGGAGTTCCATGGGATTGGCAGGTTATTATCTCCGATTTGTGGAGTAGTTTTCATCCATTGCAATCCCATTAACTAGATTGACCCAGAAGGGTGCCCCATTCAAGTGGTCCGATAACTATGAGTTGAGATTTCAGAAGCTCAAGAATACTTTGACTACAATCCAATGTTAGTTTGCCCACAGGTTTAGGATCATACACTGTGTAATATGATGCATCGCGTATTGGGCTTGGTGCAGTATTGATGCAGGATGGCAGGGTGGTTGCATACACATCTTGGTAATTGATGGTTCATGAGAAGAATTACCATGTTCATGACATAGCTTTGGCAGCTTTTGTTCATGCACTGAAGATTTGGAGGCATTACCTCTACAACGTGTCATGTGAGGTATTCATAGATCATCGAGGTTTACAGTATTTGTTTAAGCAAAAGGACATCAACTTGAGGCAGCGGAGGTGGTTAGAGATATTAAAAGACTATGATATCACCATTCGGGAGTCTGCTACCTAGACATGCCAGAATGCAACGGATGCGGGATGAGAGGCCATATTCAGAGGGACTATCGTGCGTCCCGCCAGGGGGCGAGCAGGGGCACAACTCAGTCATCCAGTCCTACAGCTGCTACATCTTCAGTACACCCTCCAGCTCGAGGCTCTCCGGCACCCGCCGGACGAGGTGCAGCTAGGGGTGGTACATAGAGTTCGGGAGGACCCTGTCGGTTCAATACTATGAGTGGTCGTCAAAGTGCAGAGGCTTCCCCAGATGTTGTTACATGTATATTGACTATTCAATCTTATGACGTGTATGCTCTTATTGATCCCGGGTCTTCTTTATCCTATGTTACTCCTTATGCTGCTACAAGCTTCGGGATAAAACCGGAACAGCTTCATGAGCCATTCTCCGTATTTACTCCGGTTGGCGAGTCTACTACGGCCGCACGGGTCTATAGGGATTGTGTTGTCATGGTGCATGGCCGGGATTTCAAGGCCGATCTTATTGAACTGGGAATGATTGATTTTTATGTAATAATGGGAATAGATTAGCTTTATTCATGCTTTGCCAAACTCGATTGTCGAACTAGGATCATGAGGCTTGAGTTTCCTAACGAGCCAGTTGTTGAGTGGGAGGGGAATAATGTTATGTCAAGAGGTAGGTTTATTTCATACCTTAAGGCCACGAGGATGATCAGGAAGGGGTGCATTTATCATTTAGTCCGAGTTGCGGACACCATTGCTGAGGTGCCTACCCTTGAATCTCCACCGATTGTGAATGAATTCCCGATGTGTTTTCGGACGAGCTCCCTGGGATTCCTCCAGACAGGGAGAACGATTTTGGGATTGATGTGATGCCAGACAGCCAACCTATATCTATTCCACCTTATAGAATGGCGCCAGCAGAATTAAAAGAGCTGAAGGAACAACTGAAGGATTTGCTAGAGAAGGGTTTCATCCGACCGAGTGTGTCGCCTTGGGGCGCACCGGTTCTCTTTGTCAGAAAGAAAGATAGGTCACTGCCGATGTGTATTGACTACCGGAAACTCAAAAAAGTCACAATAAAAGATAAGTACCCATATGCAAGAATATATGATTTGTTTGATCAATTGCAAGGTGGTAAGTTCTTCTCCAAAATTGATTTGCGATTCGGGTATCACCAATAGATGATAAGGGAGCATGATATTCCGAAACAACTTTTAGGACCCGGTATGGGCATTTTGAATTTATGGTAATGTCTTTCGGGCTAAAAAATGCCCCGGCAGCTTTCATGGATCTTATGAACCGAGTTTTCAAGCTGTTTCTTGACTCCTTTGTGATAGTATTCATTGACAACATTCTTTTGTATTCATGTTCCTGAGAACCTCATGACAGCTGTCTAGATAATCCTAGGGATACTTAGTAGATGCACCGCTGAAAGTAGTAGTGAAGAGCTTGGTGAACCTGTCCAATCTCCACAAAGCATCGGTAGACATAGCTGCACCATCCCCGGTCTGAGCTACCACACCCAGCTGAACTGCTCCAACTGGTTGAGCTGCTGGAGTCTGAAACTGGGGAGCTACCTGCTCCGGAGTGCAAGTAGCAGGAGTTTGGGCTCCTCGAGCCTGAGAGACAGCTGGTGCTACAGGAAGTAGACCTGCCTGGGTGACACTCTCACTAGGTTCGGACCAAAACCCGATCACCCATTTACCCACGAGCCCGAATATATAACTGGTTTTGGAATCCGACCCCAAAACGAGGTCAAATTCCCAATTAATCAAAAAGCCCTAATTCTACCCATTTCCCCAATTTTCTACCATTAAACCCTAGGATTATTGATAAAAGTTGATGAAAAACATTAGATAGTTGAAATAAATCAGTTAATGAATACTTACTTGTGATTTGGGAAGAAAATCTCTTGAGAAAATCGCCCTATTTCTTCAATTTTTGTGAAAGTTTTAAAGAAAAATCTCTGAAGTTATGTTTTAAAAGACTCACTGCCCGACTTCCGCACCTGCGGTGCTTGGGTCGCACCTGCAAGACCGCACGTGGGGAAAACTGGTCGCTTCTGCGGAATTGACTAGGCCCCGCTGGGGCCGCACCTGCGAGAAAAGGACCCGCTCCTGCGGAACCGCGACTGCGGAAGGTTGTCCGCATCTGCGAGACTGGACCGCACCTGCGACCCACTGTGCGCACCTGTGAGCTCGCACCTGCCATGCTCGACTCGCAAGTGCGGTTGCACAAGAACTGATGCAACAACAGTGTATTCCTAAGTTTAAATACCCCGGAACCTACCCGAAACTCACCCGAGCCCTCGAGGCTCCAAACCAAACATGCGTACTAACTCAAAAACATCATATGAACTTAATCCGTGCGATCAAATCGCCAAAATAACATCTCAAATAATGAATTATACCTCAAAATAAATGAAATATCTCAAAACTTCTTAAACATCAACTTTTGCAATTAAGGCTCGAATAATGTCAAACGGTTTCCGTTTCTTACCAAACTTCAAAGAATTATCTTAAATCATATATAAGACCTGTACCGGGCGCCGGAACCAAAACACGGGCCGGATACCAACATGTTCTAATCAAATTTCATTTCCAAATCCTTTAAACAAATTTAGAAAACAATTTTCTTTAAAAATTTATTTCTTGGGCTTGGGACCTCGGAATTCGATTCTGGGCAAACGCGCAAGTCCCATATTTTCCTACGGACCCTCCGGAACCGTCAAATCATGGGTCCGGGTACGTTTACCCAAAATGTTCACTGAAGTGAACTTAAATGCATTTTCTGTCAAAATTTCAATATTTCACAGATTTTTCACATAACAGCTTTCCGGCTATACAACTTGACTGCGCACACAAATCGAGGTGAAGATAAAAGAGGGTTTTAAGGCCTCGGAACATAGAATTCATTTTAAATACAAGTGATGACCTGTTGGGTCATCACAACTTGCTACTTTGGCCTCGATGTTGCTGTATCCAGGCAATGTACACATTGACCCGTTGGAAATCCAAATCCGAGAAAGGCATGGTTATTGCAATACGGTTGAGGTGGAACCAAGTTTTCATCCTTGGTACCATGATATCAAGAGGTTTTTGAAAATAAAGGAATATCCTGAGCAAGCCAGTGGAGACCAAAAGAGAACCATCAGAAGGCTTGCCAATGGCTTCTTCTTGAGCGGAGAAGTTTTGTACAAAAGGACTCCAGATCTGAACCTTTCGAGATGTGTGGATGCCCAAGATGCTGGAAGAATCATGAATGAAGTACACGCAGGAGTATGCGGACCTCAATGGATACGTCCTTGCAAAGAAAATCCTTCGAGTAGGGTATTACTGGATCACCATGGAAAAGGATTGCTTCAGCTTCGTCCGAAAATGTCATCAGTGTCAGGTACACGGTGACCTGATTCATGCACCACCCTCGGAACTGCATCCTATGTCGGGACCATGGTCGTTCGTTTCTTGGGGTATGGATATCATTGGGCCAATCGAGCCAAAAGCTTCAAATGGGCACAGATTCATATTGGTTGCCATCGACTACTTCACAAAATGGGTCGAAGCAGTCATTCTCAAAGTTGTCACTAAGAAAGTAGTGGTAGACTTCGTACACTCCAACATCATTTGCCGTTTTGGTATCCCTACAACTATCATTACGGACAATGCTGCAAACTTGAATAGTCATTTGATGAAGGAGATATGCGAACAATTTAAGATCACGCATCGGAATCCTACCCCTTATCGGCCCAAAGCTAATGGTGCCGTTGAAGCAGCAAACAAGAACATCAAGAAGATTCTTAGAAAGATGATCCAGAGTTCTAGACAATAGCATGAGAAGTTGTCGTTTGCATTACTGGGATATCGCACAACTGTGCGCATATCGATTGGTGCAACACCCTATCTATTAGTTTACCACACTGGAGCCGTAATAACCGCAGAAGATGAAATTCCATCTCTCCGAATCATTGTTGAAGCTGAGGTTGAGAATAGTGAGTGGGTCGAAACCTGTCCAGAACAGTTAACCCTGATTGATGAAAAGCGAGTGGCCGCAGTTTGCGACGGGCACTTGTATCAACAAAGAATGGCCCGTGCCTACAACAAGAAAGTGCGGCCTAGGAACTTTGAAGTGGGGCAACTCGTTTTGAGGCGTATTCTCCCTCACACCAGGAAGCAAAAGGAAAGTTCACTCCAAACAGGAAAGGTCCGTACATTATAAGAAAATTATTGCCGAAAGGGGCATTGTACTTTGGAGCATTAAAGGAAATGATCCCGAAACAGTTGTAAATGCAGACACAGTCAAAAGGTATTACGTTTAATCTTTCTGCAACATCGATATTATCCGATTGGGATGACGAAGGCTTTCATTCTCGCTACCCAAACACTTTGCCCCTTTGCTAACCCTTTTGAGCTAGTTATTTTTCTTTGATTACCCTCTTTGGAACCCGAAAACGTTTGTAAAAAAAATTCAAATCAAAAATCAAAATTCAAAAACAAAGTTCCCTGAACTATGTTCGACTTGATTCCGAAAGGATATGTAGGCAGCCTCTCTCTAGGTTTCAGCCACACCAAAACAAAAATCTAAATTTTCCCAAAAGTGAAACTGGGGCAGATGTTATAATGGTTCGGCGATGATCCCGCCTGAATGGTTCCAAAGTTGTAATTCAATCAAAATTCTTTTTACCCCAAATCCGGTTCAAGTCTTTATGATCAATCGGTCAGAATGTTCAAGGATCGAAGAATGCGGTTATTTGGATCTGATGCAACAAGATGAGAGAAATCAAATGAGAGAGTCTTATTGGTGAAAACCCACACGGGCATCGCAAGGCGATGGTGAGCAGAGAAACTGAAAACGAGAGAGTCTTGTTAGTGAAAACTCGCAAAGAGCACTATAAGGCGACGGTGAGAAGAGAAATGAGAGAGGTCAATTGGCGAAAACCCGCAAAGGGCGCCATTGATCGAAAATTCTGAAAAAAGAAAAGTCATTTCAAAATGAGCTAAAATTTTCAAGTGCCATGTTTCCCTTGTTCAGTCAAAACTGACTGAACTACGCGGGTTTGATTCTCACTGGATGTGATATACGTAGGCAAACCTCATCGGTTCCGGCCACAATTTTTAAGAAAAAATCCAAAAATATTTTCCCTTAATTCTTTCTTTAGAAGCATTTCCTTAGAAAATTCAAAAAAAAAAAAGATTTTTATACTCAAAAAATAGTTTCCTTCTCTCTGAAGTCTTTCATGCGAAAAAAAAGAAATAAAAAGAAAAAATCAATGAAAAACAAAATCCAAAATACAGGTTTACTTCATTTTGAAGTATTTTTCCAAAAAAAACTCCAAAAAAAACTACAGAAACAAAAATCCAAAAATACTTTTTACTTCTTTTAGTAAGTACTTTCTNCGCAACATCCCCAGCCGCCACAGTGACAATCAACTAGCAGTTATCGTCTCTCAGCTAAGAAATTTTGTCACTCTTCACCTCTATTTTCTTGCACTGCATAAGGCTACTTTTTCTGCCTTTCGAGACTAAGCATTGTCTCCATCTGCATTTTCTTGCATTGCATAAGGCTACTTTTCTGCCTTTTGAGACTAAGCATTGTCTCCATCTGCATTTTCTTGCATTGCATAAGGCTTTTTCTGCCTTTCGAGACTAAGCACTGTCTCCATCTGCATTCTCTGCATTGTATAAGGCTACCTTTCTGCCTTCCGAGGTTAAGCTCTACCTCCATCCTGCATTTTTCTTACATTGCATAAGGCTACCTTTCTGCCTTCCGAGACTAAGCATTGTCTCCGCCTGCATGGCTGAAATATCGCCAAGTTTATTTAAATCCTGCATGGCTGAAATATCGCCAACTTTATTCAAATCTTTGCATGGCTGAAATATCGCCAACTGCATTTAAATCTCTATATCGGCTGAAAGATCGCCAGTTTATATTTAATCATTATCGGCTGAAATATCGCCAACTTTATTTTAATCCTTGTCGGCTGAAATAGCGCCATTTATATTTATGCCTTACATCGGCTGAAATATCGCCATTTACATTTCTTCTTCACATCGGCTGAAATATCGCCAAATCCAGCATTTTATCGGCTGAAATATTGCCAAATCCTGCATTTCATGGGCTGAAATATCGCCAAATCCTGCATTTCATGGGCTGAAATATCGCCAAATTGTGCAAAGGCGTCATTGTTCGGAGGCACCATTTTCATAGCCCGAGAACGCCATGCCATGGCTCGAGGACCCCGCTTTATATTCTGCACACCATTATTCAAAGGCATCATGGTTCGGAGGCACCATCATCATAGCCCAAGAACATCATTTCATGGCATGCGAATCCCTTATTATGCGCTTCATTGCCCAGGACATCATGGTCTGAGGACGTCGACAACCGTCCAAAGACAACATTCATGGTCCAAAGGGAACTTGCATCGCGTTTAAATTTACGCACATTATACGTTGTATTGCTCACTTGCAGGTACGCCGGCTAGCAACGGCCATCTCAACATGAGCGATCCCGCTCCAGTTCCCGCAGCCTATCAGATTTCAGCTACAACCTAAACATCGCATCCGTCCTTTTCGAAACTCTATCCGCCGATGGATCCTGAACTACATATGGCCTGATTCCTGTAAGACCAGGGATATGTAGGCAGCTTGAAAACCAGAGCTCAGTCAAAATTCTTTTCAAAGCGCCGCTTCCGGTCAAAATTGGCCATCTTATCTTTACCCGACAACTCTTTCATCCTCCTCGGGTAAAGAGGGGCAGCTGTTGATACCCAATTTTTTCCTAGGTATTTTTTGTACCCAAAATACTTCCAAAATGGCATGTATGTACATATATAAGCACACCCAAGAGTTTTGGTATTTTTAATGATTTTTCTAAACCAATTTACTACCTATTTTAATACCACAAAATCCAATAATTATTCCCAAAATAATTATTTTTGGTGAATAACTTATTTCATTCTCATATTTACACCAAAATATAATTAAAGTGATTTTTGTACATTTTTACAAATTTATTTGGTATTTTTTTTAAAGCTAAATTGCGTGTAATTGCAATTATAGCCTATTTTACGATTAATAGCATTTTATAATTATAAAATTATTTTCAGTATTTTTAAATTAACTTTTATATAGTATTTGTTTGCTCAGTATTTTTAATTTGCTTTTAAAATCATTATTACTATTTTTTATAAAATAAAAAAGGGAAAATTTGGCTATTTAACACTTAGCCTATTGCTATTTCAATAACACCCCTTCTCCCTTTCAATTTTAGCCCCCAATTCGACCCAATTCCGCCCCAAATTAAACGACCCAATTCCTAAAAATACCCAACCCACGACCCAATTGCTAAACCCTCTCGGTTTTCTTTTAATTCTGAGCCGTTGATCATTTTGATCAACGGCCAATATCCTTCCTTTCCTTTTTTAATCGCCTAACCCCTCTGACCCTACCTCATTTGCATAGAGACGCCGCCTCTAACTCCCTTCGTCTCCCTCAAACGCTCTCTAACCTCTCCTAAACCCTAATCACCTCCCGCCTTATCTCACCTCATTCCCACCGGAATCCATGGCGTCTCCAGCCATGGATGGCCTGTGCTCACCCTCTATCACCCCTGAGCCTAAGCTACTCAAGGTTTGGAGGCTTGACCTCGATGGTCTCTTTTCAGATCCATATCAGATCCGTAGATCTATGGCTTTCCGGCCACGTTACGGCATGTTCAAACACTGGAAGCTTGATTCCTGACCGTTTCGACTCAGGATCTGATCTTGTTCTTCCAAGGCTTTCTCGCTTCTAGGGTTTCTCTGAAACCCTAAGCCATTCGAGGTTCTTTCACCGTTATTTGTTTAGATATGTGCTATGTCTATGTTCTTCTTGACGTTTTGAGTGTTTTCCCCAAATTTCCTTTTCAGAAATCGTTTGATTTCAAATTAGGGTTTCTGAAAGTCTTTTGATTCTTGCTGTTCTTTTCTTTTAGAAGTTTGTATGTATTATGCTCGTATGTTTTCCTTCTCTATTACGCATGTATTGTCCTTCTTTTCTTTTATATGTGTACCACATGATTAATCTGTGTTAAATTTTCCTCACTCTTCTACCATGTGTGTTTACTACTGAGTTTCTTGACTTTTGCTTTTCTGAACTCTATTTTTGTTCTTGTTAAGCATGTCTCGTCTATTCTGGACTTGTCTATGTTCCGAGTTTCCAAAACGTGTCCTTTTATGCTCTCAAATCGATTTCCTTTCTCTGATTGTTTCAAACCTGCTATCATGGTCTGTTTGTTTCTCATGAGACTCCTTGAGTCTGTTCACTTGCCTTCTCGTTTCTGTGTTTGATTCGATTTGAAACCCTATAATTTGGGGGGTTTCTTTGATAAACTGGATTAGGGTTTCACTTTGGGACCCTGTACCTTCAGACGCACTATGAATCTATGACTGAACTCGTATTCTTTTGTTTTATGATCCTAAACCTTGCAATGTTAGACTTTCTGTTTGATTTGTTTGCTTTATATATGAGAAACTCCTCCTTCAAAAGGTTTTGACAACTACTTGATTGATTTTGGACTCCTTTGATGGGGTCTCGACTGACTGCTATTGATTTTCTTTGTTTGAGCCCTCCTCTACCTATTCCTGACTGGGTTCATTCGAATCAAACCTGTTTACATTGATTTTGTTAGTTGTCTGATTGATTCCCTTTCCTTTCTCTTTACAAATCGAGTACTGTTGAATGCTTTCCTTATATAAACCTTATGTATCCTCCCTTCTTATGCTACTGTGACAGATTTTACTCAAATTTCCTTTCCTTATTTACATTCTCCCATTGGAAATTAAAACCCCTTGACTGAAGGGAGAATATTTGTGACTGATTTTTAAAAGGTTTTCTTACCTTTCTTACTTGTTTCTCTACACTATAAAAGGGGAAGCCCTTCCACACTTTCGACACATGATCAATTCTGATTACTTTCACTGTATACTCTCAAATACACATAGAATTTTCACAAACACTCGAGTTCTCTGAACTCACAAGCATAAAGGGCTTTCTCAGATTGTGGCTTTGCTTGAAAGAATCCTACTTTTCTTTGCTTACTTTTCTGCAACTGGTATGTTCTTATGTTTAATTCCTGCCTCTCCCCTATGTGTTTATTCTACATTCCATTTCTTGTTGGGTTTACTGTCTACATGTTGTAACTTTCTGCAAGTTTTACTTTCATTGTTTCTGTTCTTATATGAATCCCAAACCCTAATCCCCTTTATATGGCTGAGTTATGGTTCAAAAACATGGAAATACTTGATATTATTGTCCATGGACATGAACTGGACCCTCTTGAGTCCTAAACTCTTTCAATTCCCATCCCCATTCCCCTTTATACGTATGCTGAGTTTGAGACTTTGGTCTGGCAGTGTCCTATCACTGTCCAGACCATAGTCTGACCTTCAATAGGTCTTTGCTCTTAATTGTTGGCTGACAGGCTGGTCAGGGGTGTGCCAGCCTACCATATTGCTGGGCATGACCACTAGCCTGCCTTGGCACTCCCTAACCCCCTCTACTACACTTACACTTGTTCCTAGACTCTATGTTCTGCCCCCCTCCAAATAGCCTTGCCTTGGGACCTTGAGTTCCCTCTGAACTTGGACATTGGAGGGCTGGCCCTTCCACACTGCACTTTCATTTAGTTTTGATATCTGGGTGTGAGAATTGCCCGGAGTTCTTGAAATTCCTTGGAACTTTGACACATCCCAGATAAGAGAAAGGCTTTGGAACCTGATCCTGGCAGTTGGCTCATATCATATTGTTAGACCTTGGGTTTGAATTAGGCTCCTTGGATGCAGCTTAAGAGTTCTGATTGTAATTTTATTTCAAGTTTTTGATTCATCTTGGTCTGTAATAAAATTTTGTAATAACCTCTGGGGTGATTAGTGAAAAGGGAAGGGTAACCATGCATACAAAGGGGTAGATATCATGCTCGTAGGGAATTACCACATTTCTGTACTCATGTATCTTGCCTACAGCTTTGCGCATTTATGCATCCACGTAGATACCATGCCTATAGGTTTATGCATCCACATAGATATCATGTCTATAGGTTTATGCATCCATATAGATACCATGTCTATAGTAATTTTGCATCTCCATATGTATACCACGCCTATAAGTAACCAGAAATCCAGACTCTATGCATGCATTGTTCACTAGGCAAACCTATTTATAGGGTTAAAAACTAACAGTACTCAGATACCATGCTTATAGTGTTTCTGCGCTTCCGCCACGCCTATAAAAAGAGTTTAAAGTAACGACGCTAGAAAGCATGCCTATAGGAATTATCAATCAAATATGAATCACCCGTTTTAAGATCAGCACTAATTACAGAACTCGCATCATTCTGTTAAAACTGGGAACTTTCTTAATCAGTTTGTTTCTTTATTCCTGAAACCAGTAGATGCCATGCCTATAGGCCATCACGTAGGCAAACAAGTATGTAGTTAATTAATTGCACTGGTCTTCGATAAGTTGCAGCCAGGTGAGCCTAATGCGAACTTCTTGCCTGAAAATATGTAATGAACCAGTCTGCCAAAAGTTAAGCATAATTTCGACCTAATCAGTACATGTAAGACGTGCTAAACTACATGATTTTTTGTGATTAAAGGAGGTTTATCTGAGCCTTAATTGTTTTGTGCTCCTATAACTGCTTTCATGTATTTTGTTTGACGCCTTAGTATTTTAACCTTTTTAAACCTCTGAAATGCCAAGCTTCTTCCCTTTAGGATTAGTAGTCCTAAAAGGCTCCAGGACTGATAGGTGGGATGGGTAATAGCATGCAATAAGTAAACGAGACTATTTCACGCTTAATACCTTAACGGGGTGGGAAGGGTAGGCATGGAGATGATGATCGCACGATAACACTACGCGTACAATTGACTACCGGTGTTGTGTGGATGATCCATGTGATTTATAAACCTAGGACCCATCTTCTTATACAACTTTGTTTAATATCTATAAAATCCTGTCTTTTCCACTACTCAAAACTCCTCCTTAATTTTACTGCATTATGCCTTTTCTTCGAGATTTTTCTTCTTTGTTTATTCAATTTATTGATTAATTTTCTGTGTTTAGTCCCCCGTTTAAACAAATTGTAGATCATTTAGACCTTGATCCCACATACTTGTCCCGTATTTATTTGCAGCCCTTGTCTGTAAAATCCTTTGTGTATCTATTTGCATTAAAGTCACAACATAGCATGGTCGGGAACCACACTAGTGGATCTTGAGGGGTGCCTAACACCTTCCCCTTGAGATAATTTCTAGCCCTTACCCGAACTCTGGTTTTCCAACTCAAAAACCCTTCTTAGTGTCCTAATGCACTTAATCATTAGGTGGCGACTCTTCAATTCTAATAACCCAAATCCCAAACGGGAATAGAGTTGTCTTCCCAAATGTTGTAAACCTGATTTTGCCTTAGAAAAAGGGGGCGTCGACAGCATGGCGACTCTGCTGGGGATTCCTTTAGGCTTTTACCACATCATGTTATATGTGACTTTATTGTTTTCTTTATTGCTCTATTTAATGCCTTTATTCGAAACTAACATGTCTTTTGTTTCCTTTTTCTTTAACGCTTTCATTTACTGCTTTCTTTCAATACCGTTGTAATTTTCGAGCAATTATTTTAACCATTATGAACGTGAAAATACGTGACAATCTGTTTCATTTTTTGTAATTGCATCTTCAACATCATATTCCACTCGTGCCAAACAAATACCATAGCAACGCTTGATGAGTGGTTGCGCTCTTCCAATATTATTACCCCTAAATTTTGGCAAAGGCGTATTTGCAGTAAAACTAGTCGATCAGCGGTGCAGTCGACGGTTCCGTGCCTTTGCCTCTTGAGTTGTCCGCTCAAGGGTACCGGTCTAGCACCCCATAGAAACCTTATCCTGTTTAACTATTCATGCAT
>NW_017674742.1:0-7776 GCF_001879085.1 Nicotiana attenuata | reverse complement strand
CGTGAAATACAGAAGCTCACCAGAAGCTGATCGAAGAAGTGGAAATCCATGGCTGTCAGCGCCAACAACGACTGGGATACTTGGAGAGGGTTTGGTGGAGCTAGAAGGGAAATTCATCAAGAGGATCGAGGATTGCCAGAATGCCGAGGAAACGAAGGTGGACACCTGGCTAGAGCCTACTTACTGCTGGAACTTCGTGAGCTGGTGAAGCTGTTCGATGGAGCCAAAGATGCCGAGTCTGGGGAAGGTCCTTCTGGGACCAAGTAGTTAGGAGTCTTTTCTTTGCTTTAATGTAATAAGGCCAATGGCCATTAGTGACATTTTATTTCCTGTTATTTAGTGTTGTTTTGGGGGTTGTCTTATTTTTTATCAATAAAATGAGGTATTTAGCATTATAAGTTCTCCAAATCAACTTGTCGCTAGGCCTACCTCGGGCACAACGAGGCTCCCAAATTAGGACACGATTTATATTCTTGCACTATGTGTTTAAATATTGCAACGTTTTTTTCTCATAATCCTCACTAACTTGTTACCTTTTGTTTTTGCCTTTTGTTTTATTCCCCTCCCCAAAAGGTTAGTTCGCGCACTCTGGCATCATCATCTTACTCCACAAGATCCAAGGGCCCTCCACCTACTCCTCCTCCGAGTCCTATTAGAAACAGGAACAGAGGAAAAATGGAAGATTTGAGCAACACCAGAAAGGAGAACTCAGTCGAACGGGTAGAGGTTACTCAGGGTATTCAGGTTTCCAAGGAAAGTGCCTCCCAGCTCAAACAGAAGTTGTTGAAATTTCAAGAAGAACTGGACCATGTTCGGAACTTGGCAAGCTTGTCATTTTCCCTCACCACCCCAGATGTCAGTTTCCCAAACACTCAAAACCCCACACCTCCACAAAACATTCCAAAACCACAAAACCACTCCGTTCCTCACCACCACTGCGACACTTGCCACACATCCAACAATACTCCACTGTTCATCCCGGAACCTATGAACTCCACAAAGGACCATTCTTACCCTCATCACAGTACCCCCATCTATGTGGAAACTGTGCCGCATCCTACTCAACCTATTTCAAACACACCCGAGTCTGATGACAAGGACTCGCTTATCAGGAATCTGGCGGAAGAACTCAAGAAGCTGACTAGCAGAATTCAGGGCGTCGAGGGAAGTAAGGGGATTGAAGGGCTGAATTATGAAGATCTTTGCATTCAACCTGATGTCGAACTTCCCGAGGGGTACAAATCTCCTAAGTTCAAGATGTTTGACGGTACAGGGGATCCGAGAGTTCATCTGAGAACATACTGCGACAAGCTGGTCGGAGTAGGGAAGGACGAAAAGATTCGCATGAAACTCTTCATGAGGAGTCTGAAGGGAGATGCTCTGTCTTGGTACATCAACCAAGACCCGAAGAAGTGGTCGAATTGGGTAAGTATAGCATCCAATTTCATGGACAGGTTCAGGTTCAACACGGAAAAATGCGCCAGATATGTTCTACATCCAAAACTTAAAGAAGAAACCCACGGAGACATTCTGCGAGTATGCCACTCGTTGGAGATCAGAAGCTGCTAAGGTCAGGCCGGCTTTAGAAGAAGAACAAATGAACAGGTTTTTCGTCCGAGCTTAAGACCCACAGTACTATGAAAGGTTAATGCTGATTGAAAGCCAGAAATTTTCCGACATCATCAAGCTAGGGGAGAGGATCGAGGAAGGTATCAAAAGCGGTATGGTCACAAACTTTGAAGCTTTGTAGGCTACCAACAAGGCTCTACAGTCTGGTGGCACATCCAAGAAAAGGGATGTGAGTGCCGTGATAGTTGCATAGAGAACAAAGTCCACAATCAAATACCAAACTTACCCAGCACCTCCACTCATATATCAACCTACCCCAAATTACCAAGCACCCTCGCCCTCTTACCAAGCTCCACCACCTACTTACAATCACCTCCACCACCCACATATCAGCCTACTTCACCTAGATACTCCCAACCCGCACATGTCTACCAAGCCTACAATGCCCAACCCTCTCATTATCAATCACCTCCCACTCGCCAAAACTTTCCTAGACCCCGACCAAATTTCGACCCGCAGACCTCCCAAACAATATACCGCCATTGCCGAACCGATCGACCAGTTATATGAAAGGCTCAAAGTCGCTGGTTATGTCACCCCCATCCCTGCTATAACCCCTGAAAACCCTTCCCAATAGGTCAACTCAAATAAATCCTGTGCATACCATTCGGGCATGAAAAGGCATACCATTGATGAATGCCGTTCTCTGAAAGATAAGATCCAGGCACTGATCGATAACAAGATTATTGTGGCAAAAGAGCCTGCTCCTAATGTCCGCAATAACCCTCTGCCTGACCACGAGGGTGGAGGCATTCACATGATTGAGATAGAGGATGATTGGGACCCCAAAAGATCGATCAGATTAATCGCAGAAGGTGACGAGCCAAAGAAACCAACAGTCACCCTTAATCTGATTGTGGTCCAGATTCAGTCTTCTGGGGACACCGAGGTGAATATGTCCATACCACTGGAGTTCGAAGCGCCTTCTTCTACAAAGACGCCAACACCGATTGAGGTCGAGTTTGGGTCCCCAAAGGCACCTACGCCATTTGAGGTTGTTGTGTTACCTCCCAAAGCAAGGGTACCTATTCCGGTAGCAATGTCGGCCATAGCACCATTCCATACAAAGGCCATCCCTTGGGATTACACAGCCGAGACAAGGAGGAAAGGAAAAGCCAAATCCGGAGAAGCAGTTGCAGCACAGGGTATGACAAGAACCGGCAGGGTTCATACTCCGAAACATTTAGCTGAGTCAAGTAAGCAGGCCTCTGGTCGGCCAACCATCACTGAAACTGGGCCTGATGATCTCTGGAGGAAGATACAAGCAAAAGAGTACTCAGTCATTGATCAATTGAACAAAACACTAGCGCAGATCTCTATCATAGCTTTGCTACAAAGCTCCGACGCACATAAGAATGCCCTGTTAAAGGTGCTGAGTGAGGCATATGTACCGAGCAACATCACTGGAGGTATTGGAGAGTCACAAGATCACTTTCCATGAAGATGAATTGCCACTAGAAGGTTTGAGTCACAACAAGGCGTTGCACATCACTGTGCAGTGCGAGGATTATTTCATCACCAGGATCCTGATTGACGGAGGGTCTAGCCTTAACATTTGTCCATTGGTAACTCTCAGAACATTGGGAAAGAGCCTGCATGAGATCAAGGATGGAGCCATCAACGTCAAATCTTTCGACGGTTCCCAAAGGTCTACTATTGGGGAAATTAGCTTATGTCTGCAAATGGGGCCTACTTGGTTTGATGTTGACTTTCAAGTGATAGACATGCCCACATCTTACAACTTGCTTCTGGGACGGCCTTGGATTCATGCCGCTGGGGCTGTAGCATCAACCCTACATCAGGCAGTGAAGTTTGAATGGAATCACCAAGAGGTGATTATTCACGGCGACGGTAGCAATCCCATATACAGTCGCCAGACCATCCCAGTAATCGGAGGAAGAAGGAAGATAGGTGGGGAGACCTACCATCACATCGAGCGAGTCAACGCCGTTGATAAGGACAAGTGGTGGGACAACAAAATTTAAAGCATACTAAACTGGAGCGGATATGAACCTGGCAAGGGACTTGGCAAAAACCTCCAAGGAATCGCCAAACCTATCAAGCTGAAGAAACATGGTACCACTTTCGGTCTGGGATATGAGTACACTTGGAAAGAGTTCAATGAATGGTCGCCACCATGGCGCGGTCCTTACTACCCACTGGAGCAACCGATACCTCGCTTAGAGTAGACTTTCCAGCCAGCCGATGTTATATATGGGTCGGAAGAAGAGGAAGCACTGGCAGCGATAAGGAATTTGTTCTTGGAAGATGATGACATGGATTGTTGTGTCATTTTGGAGGAGGAGAGGGAGGAAGGCCCTTCCATACAAGCCGTAAGCAGAGGAGCACGCCTCAATAATTGGACCGTCAGAACCACCAGAGCCCGGAAAGCTTCAGGGTAGCAAGGCTGAACAAAGCACCATGCATTATCTTATTTTGCTAGTCGACTTTCTTTTCGTATTTTTAATTTCAAAATAAGAGCTCCAATGTTCAAAACTGTTATGAAATTTATCAAAAGCACTTCGGTTTCTTACAACTCTTACTCTTATTACTTTCTCTCATTTACTTTATTTACACAGCATTACTATTACTTATCTTGATGAACCGATGACTGTGACTTGCAATGAGACAACGCAACAAACAGATATAGACTCAGAGGAAGATGATAAACCAGAAGAGGTTGAGGATTTTGAGAATAGACCTAAGTCCAACCTGGATGAAACTGAGGTTGTTAACTTGGGAGATGCAGAAAATGTCAAAGAAACTCGCATCAGTGTTCATCTGTCACCGTTAGAAAAGAAAGAGTACACGGAATTTCTAAAGGAGTATGAGGACATATTCGCCTGGTCATATGACAACATGACTGGTTTGAGTACATCTATTGTGGCACACAAACTGCCGACTGATCCGACATGTCCACCGGTAAAGCAGAAGCTTAGAAAGTTCAAGCCCGACATGAGCTTGAAAATCAAGGAAGAAGTTACTAAGCAAGTCAAAGCTAAGGTTCTCAGGGTAGTAGAGTATCCGACATGGTTAGCCAATATTGTGCCAGTACCGAAGAAGGACGGGAAGGTTAGAGTCTGCATCGACTACCGGGACCTCAACCGGGCTAGTCCCAAAGACGACTTCCCCTTGCCAAACATACACATTCTAATCGACAACTGCGCCAAGCATGAGCTGCAGTCGTTCGTTGATTGTTTTGCTGGGTATCATCAGATATGGATGGATGAGGAAGACGCTGAGAAAACGACTTTCATTACGCCGTGGGGGATGTATTGTTACAAAATGATGCCGTTTGGGTTAAAGAATGCTGGGGCCACCTACATGAGGGCCATGACTACCATTTTCCATGATATGATATCATAAAGAGATCGAAGTGTATGTAGATGATGTCATCATCAAATCCAAGAAAGCCACGGATCACATGGAAGATTTGAGGAAGTTCTTCAACAGATTGAGAAGGTACAACTTGAAACTGAATCCCACGAAATGTGCATTCGGGGTTCCTGCCGGAAAGCTACTGGGGTTCATTGTAAGTCGACGAGGAATAGAACTGGATCCATCAAAGGTTAAAGCCATTCAAGAATTGCCACCGCCAAAGAACAAGAAGGACGTGATGAGTTTCCTGGGGAGACTCAACTACATCAGCCGGTTCATAGCACAATCCACTGTCATCTGTGAGCCGATCTTTAAGATGTTGAAGAAGGACGCTGCTACCAAATGGACTGATGATTGGCAGAAGCCTTCGACAGAATCAAGGAGTACCTGTCAACACCGCCAGTTTTGGTTCCGCCCGAACCAGGTAGACCCCTACTACTCTACCTTGCAGTATTGGATGGAGCATTCGGTTGTGTTCTGGGGCAGCATGATGAAACGGGGAGGAGGGAACAGTCCATCTACTATCTTAGCAAGAAGTTCACCCCGTACGAGGCCCGGTATTCTCTGTTAGAACGCACCTGTTGTGTTATGACTTGGGTAGCTCAGAAGTTGAGGCACTATTTCTATGCCTACACTACATACCTCATATCAAGAATAGATCCGCTAAAGTACATCTTTCAAAAGCCCATGCCCACTAGCAAGCTAGCCAAGTGGCAAATCCTGCTGAGTGAATTCGACATTGTCTACGTAACTCAGAAGGCAATCAAAGGACAAGCATTGGTAGATCATCTTGCCGAGAATCTCGTGGACGGAGAATACGAACCCCTAAAGACGTATTTTCCTGACGAACAGGTATCCTTCATAGGAGAAGATATTGTAGAATCCTGTGACGGTTGGAGGATGTTTTTCGATGGAGCAGCAAACTTCAAATGAGTTGGCATAGGAGCAGTCCTAGTGTCAGAAACCGGTCAGCATTATCCGGTGTCTGCCAAACTCAGGTTCCAATGCACCAACAATATGGCCAAGTACGAAGCCTGCATCTTAGGACTCAAGCTGGCCATTGACATGAACATTCAGGAATTGCTAGTGATCGGAGATTCAGACCTGCTTATACATCAGGTCCGAGAAGAATGGGCAACCAAGAACTCTAAGATACTCCCTTATCTGTATCAGGTACAGGAGTTGAGGAAGAGATTCACAAAGACAGAGTTCCAGCATGTTCCCAGAGTCTAGAATGAGTTTGCGGATGCATTGGCTACCCTATCATCCATGATACAGCATCCAGACAAGAATTTCATTGATCCTATCCCTGTAAAGATCTATGATCAGCCAGCTTACTATGCTCATGTCGAGGAAGAAGCAGACGGAAAACCTTGGTTTCATGATATCAAGGAATATTTGGCAACAGGAGAATACCCAGAACTTGCAAACGCTACTCAGAAGCGCACACTTCGGAGGTTATCCAACAATTTCTTTCACAGCGGAGGAATACTGTATAAGAGGACCCCCAATTTGGGATTACTAAGGTGTGTCGATGCAAAAGAACCATCCAGGCTATTAGAGGAAATTCATGCAGGGACCTGCGGCCCACATACGAATGGCTTTGTCTTAGCCAAGAAGATACTCCGCGCTGGTTATTTTTGGATGACTATGGAAACGGACCGCATTCAGTACGTCCGAAAGTGCCACAGCTGCCAGATACATGCAGATATGATAAAGGTGCCTCCAAACGAGCTTAATGCAACAAGCTCACCGTGGCCGTTCGCCGCGTAGGGAATGGATGTTATTGAACCAATCGAACCTGCCGCATCAAATGGGCATAGGTTCATCCTAGTGGCGATTGATTATTTCACCAAATGTGTTGAAGCAGCATCGTACAGGGCAGTGACTAAGAAAGTCATGGCAGACTTTGTCCGGGACTGTATTGTTTGTCAGTTCGGGATTCCAGAATCAATCATTACTGATAACGGTTCCAACCTCAACAATGACTTGATTAAAGCCATGTGTGAAACCTTCAAGATCAAACACAAGAATTCTACAGCCTACAAAACTCAGATGAACGGAGCCGTAGAGGCTGCCAACAAGAATATCAAGAAGATACTGAGGAAAATGATAGAGAAGCATAAGCATTGGCATGAGAAGTTATCATTTGCTTTATTGGGCTACCGCACCACGGTCCGCACATCAACTGGGGCAACTCCCTATATGCTGGTTTATGGTACAGAGGCGATCATTCCCGCCGAGGTAGAAATTCCTTCCTTGAGGATCATACAGGAAGCAGAACTCGACGATATAGAATGGGTAAAGAGTCGCTATGGGCAGTTTGCTCTTATAGATGGAAAAAGAATGAATGCAGTTTGCCACGGTCAGCTTTATCAAAACAGAATGTCCAGAGCCATCAACAAAAGAGTCAAGCCGAGACAGTTTACACCGGGGCAGCTGGTGTTAAAGAAGATTTTCCCACATCAGGATGAGGCCAAAGGGAAGTTCTCTCCCAACAGCCTGGGTCCGTACATGGTTCACCGGGTTCTAACAGGAGGAGCCCTCATACTTGCAGAAATGGACGAAGAAGTTTGGCCGAAGCCGATCAATTCAGATGCAGTGAAGCGATACTAGGTGTAACCATTTATGATTTCCTTTATGATGTTATTTGAACTACGCCTGACCTGATTCCCGTTTAAGAGGGGATACGTAGGCAGCCCTATGGGTTCGGTCACAATTCAATAAAATTTTCATTTTTCCCCGCTATTGGAAACTGGGGCAGAATTT
>NW_017674741.1:0-86472 GCF_001879085.1 Nicotiana attenuata | reverse complement strand
GTCGGATCTTTGCCTATGGCTTGAGCACCGATGTGCTGACTGTGTGAATAAGTGTTTTGAACTTATATGTTCGGTATTGTCCTTATTAGTAGAAGTGTCGGCTGGGTAGCTATGTAAAGAGTGTATTGGTACTGCGAGATGTATCTACGTGACTTGGAAGTGATGAGGAAGGTCTGCTGAATGATAGATGAACTATTAAGCGTATGATTTCCATTGTGATTTGGATGTGTGACTCCGAGTTATGGGCGCGTGGAGAATCTTTTCATGTCTCCTAGTTGGGGAGTGAATTACATTTTATGTTGCGGTATGAGTTCGGACTCAGGAAGACTAAGTGGTTGTGTAATGTGTATGACAGTGGAAGGTATACGGAAATGTTATATTGAGGCGAAGCAGATGGGTTATCCCCTGCGGAGGGTTCCAAAGTGGTGTGATCCTTATGTGTATGTTAGAAGATCTCATGTGTAATGGAAGGGTACGGGTTGAAATTTGAGATTTCGGATTGCTTAAGAGAGTGGGGCTTAACTGTTGCGGGGATGAATGCGAGAGTTGCATGAGAGTTACAGTACGGGATGATCTATGTTTTCGCAACTTATAAATGATTTGAGTTTAATCTCGCTATGGTGTGGTGGCATCAATAGAGTAAAAGTGTTATGAGTTATGGAGCGTATCTTGATCTATGGCTTCGAGCCAAGTGGGGGAGTCTGCTGTGAGCAGTTGATTGCACGGTTAGGTGCTATGTTGGTTCCAGCTTGGGGCATGCGAGTGAATTACCTATGGCTCGAGTAAAGGAAAATTTTGGCAAAGGTTATATTATGCTGTATAGGGTATGAGAATCACGGAATGTCTAGAGTGCTGTTGGTGAAGAATGCTCGGCGCATGGAGCAGGAAGTTGCTTGGTTGTATTGGGATGATGATTTCATTTTGCGGTATCGGAGTGCCAATGAGGCACGGGTGGTTCGGTTCGTTAGGTCGGGTAATCTGCAGTTTGAATAAGAGTGAATGACTTTCGAGGATGGTTCTAATGTGTTCAAGATTCTACAGAAACAATCGGGTATCTCAAGGTTGGGTAGGTGGTTAGAGACTGTGTTTTCATTGGAAAGAGGTCAAGACTTGTGGCGTTTTATGATTTATTTATGGGCTCCTATGTACTGGTATTTGGAAATTAAAGGTAACGGATTCAGAATTCGCAGAAAGTTCTTCAGAGAAAAGTATTCTGTAATGTGGCGTATCTGGAAATATTTGAGAGAGTATTCAGTGGCTCATGGGTCTTAGACAGTGTGGTCTTATGCTGGGGTCTCGTGTGGTAAGCCTGGGTTGAGGCATTATGGTGCTACAGCAAGAGGGAATATCAAGTGGATGATGAATTAGAAGGGAAAATCAAATAGATGGAATAGCTTGACAGTAGACCGAATCGGTATGGTAAGGATATGATTAATTTCTTTGCGTGTGTTCGAGGTAATGAGCCCTTACAGGTATTTGGCAGCAAAGCTCTTGAGTTCTGACAACTTGCTTAGCTTGGTTTGGATAGAAGGATTCAGTCCTGGCAGTTTAGTTTGTGCAAATGGAATTGGGAGAGAGTTCTTGTCGGGTTTTACCGTGGTTTGGAGATGTATATTTTCTATGGGCATGCGAAGCATGGGATGTGTAATGATTTCCTTCCAAATGGGATCAGTGGAAGTTCTTGGCTAGATGAGTTACAGTTCAATTCTGAAAAGAAGTTCATAAAATTCTTAGGCAACAGGTAGCCTCAGGTAATCAAGGAAATGGTGCTGCTAACTGGAAGTGATTTGACGAGAGTATTTGTCTCGGAAAAGGGTAATGTGATTAAACTGATGATACTCCGGTAGTATTGCGGCACTTTCTTGTTAGGTCGACTGGTGATATTTGGGTTGCTTGGTGGCACAGGGAAATTTTAGACTATCTATCGTGGGATGATTGGGTATTAAAGGTGTGGCATGTGTTCGGACGGCAAAATTGGGGTCGGATATGATGATTCATGTGCTGGGTGTATGTGGAGACGAAAGTTCTCATATTTCGGCTATGATGGGGTATGTTAGATTCGGATATGATATTATGGTGCAGACTGGTTGTCTCAGTGTTGGGCTGTTCTGGACTATTGCGCTATGGGTTGTGCCAGAAACGCCACGGGTTGAGTGGCGAGGTGCATCAGGTTATGTTCCAACAGAGTGGCTTATATTTCAAAGACCAGCAGACGGCTGGGAAGGATTTCTTTTCTTAATTGGGCCTTTTGTGATGGATGTCAGTGCAGAGGTTTCTACCATTGGTTCCGTTCCGGTGTTAAGGGACTTTTCGGATGCGTTTCTTGTGGTCGGGCATGTCGTCGGGCGAGGTTGTGGATTTCGATATCGATTTGGTGCCGAGCACCGTATCGTACGGCTCCGGCAGGAGTTATGGTAGTGGAAGGAGCAGCTTCAGGCTTTCTTGGTAATGAGTGGTAGGCCGATGTGGATACGTGTTTAGCTTGAGTTGGCTTGGTTGGCCCCGAAATTTTAGTGTTGAGGGATAGGTTGATTCGATCGTTAGTGAGCTTGTTAGTGATCTAGGGAGATCTATGAGCTGCTATTGTGCTGCGAGACGTTATGATTCGTTGGTTATGGGCACATGTGGTGCGGTTCTATTAGGGATTCATAGTGAAAGTCGAGCGGGAAGAGTAATTGGGTGTTGCTCGATGATTGATGTACCAGTTATGTTTTATCAGGCTTGCGTGGCGTATGTTATTTGTTTCACCATGGGTGTAATGATTTACTTGGGTTCCAGACATCAAATTGTGCTTGGCTGTCGATGTTGAGCATACTGACTTGAGGTGTTTCATGTGTAACAGTGTTTGGATATCATCGCGCATTGTAGCGAGGCCAAGTGGGATATGACCTTTCGGGGTATATTCAGGTGTCCTATTTCTATGATGTGAGACGGGGTCTCAGCCTTGTGTTGTGATGGTACTGATGAGCTTGGGATACAGCTCTTTCGTTTGAGTCATTTTTTTATGATCTGAGTATGTATAGACCGTTTCTTATTGGTGCGCGTATTATGCAAGTTGTGGCTTAGGCCTGTGTTGAGGTGTCATATCACCAGAGTGGTGTGTTGGATTCGAGGTGATCGTTGGGGTCACTAATGAATATGAACGGATTTGATTTCAGCTTGTTGGAAGGATAATATCGAGGTTGGCTCGGAAATCTGCTGTGGTATTTGCCAAAGGGGAAGCGACTTCATGAATGGTTGACCTGAGAAATGGTTACGGTTTATTGCATGTGTCCTTTATCGTTGGCAGTATATGTAAGTGTTGGAATAAGACCTTAGTTGATAAGAGGTTTTCTATCGGTATTCGGGTGTTGTGTGCAGCTGCTGTGAATAGAAGTTATCGTTTCGAGTGTTTCAGTTATGTGGTATATCATATAATTGCACCTGAGGTTACATGTAGGGGTTATTTCAGCTGGTTCGGGCCTATTCTGAATAGAGATGTGAGGTTCTGATCTTGTGTATGATTTCGGAAAGTGGAATGTGGTTCTATGGCTTATGGGCTAGATTGGATGGTGAAATTTCAGCTATGTTGTGTTATCGGACCCATGTGAGATGGGGTGACATGGGATCACCCCCGGGTATATGCATGGTGAGGTTATTCAGCGATTTGTTGGTTTTTAGAACAGCTCTGGGCACGTTCGAGGACGAACGTGTGTTTAAGTGGGGGAGGATGTAACGACCCGACCGGTCGTTTTGAGCTTTTGCACTTTGATCGCCAGTTCTCAGGCATGACTTGCCCCGTGTTATGTATTATGACTAGTGTAGATCGTTGGTTTTGGTTTCAGGAAAATTTGGAATGAATTTGAAAGAAACAGTTTCAGTAGAAAGCCTTGAATTCGAAAGGTTTGACCAAGAGTTGACTCAATTGTATATGAGCTCGGATCGGAGTTTTTATGATGTGGTTAGCTTCATTGGATGATTTGTGACTTAGGAGTGTGATCGGAAGTGATTTTGGAGGTCCGGTGTAGAATTAGGCTTGAATTGGCGAAGTTAGTATTTTGGCGATTTCCGGTTGATAGGTGAGATTTTGATCCGAGGGTCGGAATGGAATTCCGAGAGTTGCAGTAGCTTCGTTGGGTGATTTGGGATGTGTGTGTAAAGTTTCAGGTCATTCGGACGTCGTTTGGTTGGGTTTTTGATCGAATGCGTGTTTCGGAAGATTTAGAAGAACTTAGGCTTGAGTCCGATGTAATTTGATGGTTTCGGTGTGGTTTGTGGCATTTTGATGATTGGAGCAAGTTTGAATGATGTTTTAGGACGGGTTGGCACTTTTGGTTAGGGTCCCGGGGGCCTCGGGGTGATTTCGGATGGCTATCGGGATGGTTTTTGGACTTGGTGAAATTCTGATGTTGCTGGTGTCTGGAGTTTCCGCATCTGCGGAAGAAGGGCCGCATATGCGGTTCCGCAGATGCGGTAAGGGAGTCGCAGGTGCGGTTTTGGGTCATTGGAGGACTTCCGCAGAAGCGGATGGTGGTCCGCATATGCGGCGTCCGCAGAAGCGGATATAGACCGCAGAAGCGGTCCAGGTGGTTACATGAAGAACCGCAGAAGCGGAAAGAGAACGCAGAAGTGGAAACCGCAAATGCGGTAATCGGATCGCAGAAGCGAAAAGGAGGTCTGGGCAGAATGGTTTAAATTAATATTTCATCCGCGAGCTAAGGTATTTTTCCTCCATTTTTTAGCAATGTGAGAGCTACTTGGGAGCTTTTGAAGGGGGATTCGAAAGAGATTGACTGGAGGTAAGTTTTATGAGTTAAAAACACGATTATTATGTGAGATTAACCTTGAAATTTGTGGAAATAAAGCCTAAAATTGAAGAACTAGGGCTTGAGTTTTTGATATGTCAAATTGGGATTTGATGGGTCATTTGAGCTCGGATTTGAGAGTTCTTGGTATGTATGAACTCGTGAGAAGATGAGGAATCTAGCAATGTGAAAATTTCTGAGATTTGAGAAGTGGGCCCTGGGGCTCGGGTTTTGCTAATTTCGAGATTTTTAATATTTTTCGGTTGGGTATTGTTCCATTGGCATATTGTGACGTATTCGTTCTGGTTTTGGATAGATTCGACGCGCGTGGAGGCCGATTTGAGGGGCAAAGGCGTCGCAAACTAGAGGTTTCACCGGTTCGAGGTGAGTAATGATTGTAAATGATATCTTGAGGGTTTGAAACCCCGGACACCGTAGTGCTATAGTGAGGTGACTTGCACGCCGGATAGCGAGCGTGGGGTAGAGCACCGTTGGGGATTATGACTTGGTCCGTCCCGATTGTTGATTTTACCGCGTATTTGACTGAAACTTATTTGATATTATCATAACTTGGGCTGATTGCCATATTTGGGCTTCGTGCCAATTATTTGAACCCTTCGGGGATTTTATCACTGTTTCCTCACTATTTGACATACTACTTAAACTCAGTCCTGTTGATTATACTGATTTACAAACTCAGCCATTTTTAATTGAACTTTGAGACTTAAATGATATTTTCCACTGTTCTTTGGGCTGAGCACTACTATTTTTATTGATGCCCGAGGGGCTTATGATGTTTTCTGGACTGAGTGAGGCCGAGGGCCATATGTGAGGATATGTCGAGTGTATTGTGAGGAGGCTTTCAGGCCTCGAGTGTATTCTGAGGAGGCTTTCAGGCCTCGAGTGTTATGTGAGGAGGCTTTCAGGCCTCTAGTGTGATGTGAGAAGGCTTTCAGGCCTTGTTTTACATGCCATGAGGTGGCTTGATAGTGCGCTTGGGCCGTAAGGGGCCCCTCCCATATTCTGCACACCCCCAGTGAGCGCCGTCGACGATAAATAAATGGAGCGGGCTGCACACCGCAGCGAGATGTGGATCGGGCTGCACGCCGCAGCGGTTACTATATGATACTGTTCTGAGAGTGTTTCTGAGAGTGAGTCCGAGGGGCTGGTACTATTTTGAGATGTTGCCCGAGGGGCGAACTTTAATGTGCGCATCTTGCATATTTATTTGCCTTTTTACCTGTGATACTGTGGTATTTGTGCCCGAGGGGCGGATTTTTCTGTGCTTATCAGCACTAACTATTTTGAAACCGTTTCGTAACTGTTGAAAAGATCATTTTTAAAAGAGATTTAAACTGAGCCAATATATTTCTAGAGATTTCACAGCTTCACTGTTTTTCTCAAAGGATTGTGCCCTGTTTCTATACAGCATGTTGGTTGCTTTACGTGATTTCTTACTGCTCAGTTGTTATTTACCTTTATTACTCACTGAGTTGGAGTACTCACTTTACTCCCTGCACCTCGTGTGCAGTTGCAGGTATTTATTCACCCGGTAGCGGGTATTGGTTGTTTGGAGGCAGAGCTGTAGTAGTTTAGCGAGGTGACTGCCGGCGTTCGCAGCACCGCTTTCTTTCTATGTTATTCATTATTCCTGTTCAATGTATTTCGAGACTTGTAAATGTAATTACATTCTTATAGATGCTCATGACTTGTGACACCCCGGTTTGGGCTGTGTCGGGATGGTTTCCCTTGTTATCATTGCTGATTCCGCATTATTGACTATGTTAAGCATGTGCTAGAATTGTTAATATTAATTAACTGCTTTAAAAGAGGTGTTTGCGTTTGTTCTGGCTGGCCTTGTCTTCACGAGAGGCGCCATCACGGCCGGGTTGGGAATTGGGTCGTGACAAGCCATAATTTTAAAAAAAATAGTAATATAACTTTTTCAAAATTCTTTTCCTCGAGGACGAGCAAAAATTCAAGTGTGGGGGTA
This sequence comes from Nicotiana attenuata, assembly GCF_001879085.1. Lineage (NCBI taxonomy): Eukaryota > Viridiplantae > Streptophyta > Magnoliopsida > Solanales > Solanaceae > Nicotiana > Nicotiana attenuata. The sequence continues at coordinate 79,695 of NW_017674741.1, read as the reverse complement.
TTTGATGGATATAAATTATTCATATATTTGAATATAAAAATATAATATTTTAGATATAAAACATGACCAATTTATATCCTATTCTCGCACTTTTCTAACAATTCTCGCAGGAAAAAGAATACATGGAAAAAGAGAAAAAGAAAGAACCTACAGCTCAAGGGAAGAATGATGCATCCGTGATAAATTCATCTAAGACTAGACAAAGTCAAGAGATACAAAGTTATGGCAAATTCTCACCAAAATATCAAGAAAAATTGCCATATCAATTTCTCATCAAGGCCATATGATATATTAATATTATATTACAATTTCTCACCAAGGCCTTGTAGGAATTTTCCTATAAACAGCCATATGTTTGTAGATGAAAAATCATCCCACTTTGTATCCAATTTCCTATCTAGTTTTCTTTAAGTTTCTAAAGAGAAAGAGAGGAGTAATCTTGGTCTCTTTCTCTATTCTCTCTTTGTAGTAAAAATATTTGTAACGACCCGACCGATCCTTTTACTTTTTAGAACCCCGTTCCCCTAAATAAAACTTTTCATGCTTTATTTAGCTAATTTATGAGTTGCGGGGGTGGTTGGTTCGGGATTTGGAAGGGTTTGGGTCGATGGAAGCCCACTTGAATCCTTAAGCTTTTCTTAAAAGACCAAGTTTGACTTTGGTCAACATTTCTAGCAAATGGACCCGAATCCGTGATTTGACAGTCCCGGAGGGTCCGTAGGAAAATATGGGACCTGGGCGTATGCCCGGAATCAAAATCTGAGGTCCCTAACCTGAGTAATGATTTTTTTATTAGAAATTGTTAAAACTAAAATTCTAAGGATTTAAAGAAACTAAATAATGAGTGATCACATCAGTATTGGGCTCGTATGTTGGTCCCCAAGCCCAGTACAGGTCCAATATATCGTCTAAGACTTTCCCTCAAAATTTGGTGTCAATCCGAGTAGTCTAAGTGTGTTCGGCTCGTTGTAAGTGAATTAAGAACTTGAAGTTCATAAATTTGATTCAATTGGTTTTAGGGGGTGATTCTTAGATTTAGCATTGTTTCGGACGATTCGAAGGCTCAAGAAAGTCCGTTTCATGATTTCAAACTTGTCAGTATGTTCGGGCGGGGCTCGGGAGCCCCGAGTGTCAATCGGACGATGCTCGAGTGAAGTTAGAAAATTAGAGAACTGCTGAAGCCTTCAGTTGCTGTCATAACCGCACCTGTGGTTGGCCAGCCACAGGTGCGAGACCGCAGAAGCGGTCGTAGCCTCGCAGATGCGGCCCAGAGCGGGCCAGGCCAAACCGCAGAAGCGGCTGCGCAGATGCGGCTCCAAGACCGCAGAAGCGGTCCCAGCCCATTCAGCCAATTCTGCAGATGCGGCCTCCCTTTCACAGATGCGGGACCGCAGATGCGGTCCCCTGACCGGAGATGCGGAAAATGCTGAAGTAGTGAGCTTCATTTAATACGGACTCTAGACATTTTTGACCATTTGGCACACGGGTATTGAGCGATTTTGGAGCTCTTGAGAAGGATTTCCACAAAGCATCGTGAGGTAAGTTCATCCCCCTTATTTCTAAGTTTAATACTCGAGTTTTGGGCAGATTAACACCTAAAGATTTGGAGAAATCAAGGGGTTAGAGCTAGACCTAGGGTTTTAATAAAACTTACATTTCACCACGAAATTGGTTATGAAATGAAGTAGAAATCATATATTATTGATCCTTAGGTTACAAAGAACAACTTCCTTCGAAAAATTTCGGAATCCGGGCAACGCACGGGCCCGGGGTCGGATTTTAGGAAACTCGTGTTTAAGGTTGGGAAATTGTGGCAATAGTTGGAATGTGATCTTTTGGGATTTATTGACTAGTTCTTACCTCATTTAACTAGTTTTGGATCGTTCAGCTCCAAATTGAGAGTTCGGGCTCGTTCTTGGTATTGGAAGTGTACTTTGGAGCGAGGTGAGTCTCCTATCTAACCTTGTAAGAGGGAATTGTCCCCATAGGTATAATAGTTGAATAGTTTGTCACTAAATGTGGGGGCTACGTACGCGCTTGGTGATGAGGGCCCGTGCGTAGCTACTATTATGCTTAAGTCCGGGTAGATTAGGACCCTAATGCATGCTTTATGTGATGTTCTTGTGACTCTATGATTAATTTGAGACTTCCTTAATCTTGTTGAATATGGTAAGCGGATCTAATAAGTGGAACACTATATTCTGGCCTTTTAAAAAGGAGAAGCTGATGTTTTGTGAGTACTTGTTCTCCTGATGTTTAATCTTATCTACCTGTTGATGTGTTTAAATACATTTGACCGCGTCGCATGGATGATTCGCGAGCGGGGTAATAGATGCATCCATGGTTCGCATCGTTCGACCCTCCGGCAGTGCACACTTTATTTTATGTTAGATCGGGCCGTATGACCTCGGCACTACTTGCGTATGCTTATTGACTGGTATAATGTTGTGGATAAAACCTTGTTATATGCCTTGAAATGAAATGGGTTAACTGTGATATAACCTAGTTAAGGGCTTGTTGCTTCATGCTATAAACTGTTATTTATTGTGCTATCCATTCTTACTATGTCATCTATCATGTTATTTGACCCTAGTAAATGTCATATCGACCTCTCGTCTCTACTTTTTCGAGATTAGACAGGATACTTACTGGGTACATATTGTTTATGTACTCATACTATACTTCTGTACTTAAATGTACAGGATCTGAGGCAGGTACATCTGACTACCAGGCTGGTGCATATCCTTGATCGCCCGAGATTCCACGGTGAGCTGCTCCTTTCCTATACCGTTCAGCAGCCCGATGGAGTCTTCTCTTTATTTTTTGCTTTCTATTCTATTCAGACAGTAGGGTAGTATTATTCTTTTGTACATTCTACTAGTTCCCCATGCACTTGTGACACCAGGTCTTGGCACACACATTAGTAGACTACTCCTTTGGGATGTATGACTATTTCTAATTTTGATTATCGTTGTATGCTTTAATTTCTAATTAAGAAAAATGTCGTAATTGTTTTAGTAAGTAAAATGAGAGTTTGTTAATACTTTCCGCTTGTCTTGCCCGACAACGGTGTTGGGCGCCATCACGAACTGAGGTAAAATTGGGTCGTGACAACATGGTATCAGAGCACTAGGTTCAAGTAGGTCTCACGAGGCATGGGCAAATCTAATAGAGTCTTGCGGATCGGTACGGAGACGTCTGTATTTATCTTTTAGAGGCTATAGGGTATTAGGAAACTACTCCTTATTCATTTCCTATCGTGCAGTGGATGGTACACTAAGTTTCTCTCTTCTATTCTCTCACGGATGGTGAGAACTCGCACAGCGGATGTTCCTGACCCGGGAGGCGCCGCTCCCCCTATTGCTAGAGGCCGAGGTAGAGGCCGGGGGAGGGCACCGGCCCGAGGTAGGGGATGAGGGCATCCCAGAGTTCTCCCAGTAGCACCACTAGTGGATCCGACGGGAGATCCTACTATTGAGGAGCAGGGCGAGGTGCCCGCAACTGAGCCTACCCCAGCGAACTTTATGACAGCACCGGGTTTTCAGGAGATCATGGGCCGGATACTACAGTTCATGGATACCATGACTCAGGCTGGTTTATTTCCAGCAGATCCTGCTACATCATAGGCAGGAGGGGGAGCACAGACCCTTACTGCCCAGGCTCATGGTCATGCAGCTGCAGTATATAAGACCCCGGGTGCACTACCCGCGGATGGGACTCAGCCAGTTGCTGCAGTGGTGCCTGAGACCAGACCAGTTGCGGATGGTGACCTACAGAAGCTGTTGGATAGATGGACTAGACTTCACCCTCCTGTCTTCAGGGGTGAGCGTCATGAGGATGCTCGGGATTTCATTGATAGGTGCAGGGACAGACTGCAGAATATGAGGATATTGGAGTCGTACGGAGTTGACTTCACCACTTTTCAGCTTGAGGGCAGGGCCCGTAGATGGAGGCAGTCTTATGTTCTTGGTAGACCCGTAGGCTCTCCTCCTATCACTTGGGGTCAGTTCACAGAGTTATTCCTGGACCGGTATATTCCAGCCTCCGAGAGGGAAGAGCTGCGGTACCAATTTGAGCAGCTTGAGCAGGGTCAGATGTCCGTGACTGATTATGAGGCGAGGTTTTTAAAATTATCCCGCCATGCATTGATGATACTTCCTACTGACGCAGAGAGAGTGCGGAGGTTTGTTGCAGGGTAACATCCAGGCATTAGGGCCAACACGGCTCGAGAGGTGGAGATGGGGACTTCTTATCAGCTAGTGGTGGAGATTGCTCGGAGGATTGAGGGCTACCGTTTGAGGGGTAGGGAGCAGGCGCAGCAGGACAAGAGGGCCCGATTCTCCGGAGATTTCAGAGGTACCCGGGCTAGGGGCAGAGGTCAGTTTGGTAGGGGTCAGCCCAGCAGGCCCCCACATCCAGCACCACCATCGGCTCAGGGTGCTCTAGCACGGCCCTATTTCAGTGCCATACCAGAGAGTTCTTATCGCCCGCCAGCTATTCAGGGTCCCTCTAGTGGACATTCAGGTTCCTAGGGTTCTTCTGGCTCCTATCCCAGTGCTACGCCAGAGAGTTCGTATCGTCCTCCAGCCATTTCTGGTTCCTCCGGTGGTCAGGCAATCAGGGCCAGGCTTCAGGGAAGCAGGTTATGGTGCCCAGAGTTTGCTACGAGTGTGGAGACCCAGGCCACATAAAGAGGACCTACCCTAGGCTTTGGGGCAAGTCGGTACAGCAGGGTCAGCAGCCTATGATTTCAGCACCGACTGCCCCACCACCTAGAGGTGGAGGGCAGACTGGTAGGGGCCGTCCTAGAGGTTGGGACCAGACAGGGAGAGGTCAGCCAGCTACTGCTCAGTCGGGTGGAGGCCAGCCAGCCGGCGCTCCAGCCAGATTCTATGCTCTTCCGGCCAGGCCAGATGCATTGGCCTCAGATGCCGTCATCACAGGTATTATTTCCGTCTGCGGTAGAGATGCTTCGGTATTATTTGACCCAGAGTCCACCTATTCATATGTGTCGTCTCTGTTTGCTCGCTTTCTGGTTATTGCTTCTAAGCCCTTGGGCACTCTTGTTCATGTGTCCACTCCTGTGGGTGATTCTATGGTTTTGGATCGGGTCTATCGGTCCTGTGTGGTCACCTTCTGTGGTTTCGATACCAGAGCAGATCTCCTGTTGCTTGATATGATCGATTTTGAAGTCATTCTGGGCATGGATTGGTTATCCCCATACCACACCGTCCTTGATTGCCATGCCAAGACTGTCACATTAACGATGCCAGGGTTGCCAGGGTTAGAGTGGAGGGGTTCCACAGTTGATACATCCAGTGGGGTTATCTCTTTCCTAAAGGCTCGGCATATGGTCGAGAAGGGGTGCTTGGCTTATCTAGCTTATGTGCGAGACACCACCGCAGAGTCTCCAACAATTGATTCGGTTCCAGTAGTCCAGGATTTAACTGATGTGTTTCCTTCTGATCTTCCTGGCATGCCACCGGATCGCGATATTGATTTCTGTATTGATTTGGCTCCAGGCACCCAGCCTATATCTATTCCATTGTACCGTATGGCTCCGAGAGATCTGAAGGAGTTAAAGGAGCAGCTTAAGGAGTTGCTAGCAAAAGGGTTTGTTAGGCCCAGTGTATCACCTTGGGGTGAGCCAGTGTTATTTGTGAAGAAGAAGGATGAGACTATGCGGATGTGCATTGACTACCGCCAGTTGAACAAGGTTACCATCAAGAATAAGTACCCGTTGCCGCACATTAATGATTTGTTCGACCAGTTGCAGGGTGCTAGGGTGTTCTCTAACATCGACTTGAGGTCAGGGTACCATCAGCTGAAGATTCGGGACTTGGATGTTTCGAAGACTGCATTTCGGACGAGATATGGCCATTATGAGTTTCTGGTGATGTCATTTGGCTTGACTAACGCCCCAGCAGCATTTATGGACTTGATGAATAGAGTGTTTAGGCCCTATATTGATTCCTTTGTCATCGTCTTCATTGACGACATCTTGATATACTCCCGTAGCCTGGGGGAGCACGAGCAACATTTGAGGGTAGTGCTTCAGACCTTGCGAGACCAGAAGCTTGTGCTAAGTTCTTCAAGTGTGAGTTCTGGCTAGAGTCAGTGGCATTCTTGGGGCATATTATGTCAGGAGAAGGTATTATGGTGGATCCCAAGAAGGTTGAGACCGTTCAGAGTTGGCCACCTCCTACTTCGGTGACCCAGATCAGGAGTTTCCTGGGGTTAGCAGGTTATTACAGGCGATTCGTGCAGGGCTTTTCATCTATTGCATCACCTCTGACCAAATTGACCCAGAAGGGTGCTCCTTTCCGTTGGACCGATGATTGTGAGGCAAGCTTTTAGAAGCTCAAGACAGCCTTGACTATAGCACCAGTTCTTGTGTTGCCTTCTGGTTCAGGGATGTATACGGTATATTACGACGCTTCACGCATTGGCTTGAGTTGTGTATTGATGCGGGAGGGGCGAGTTATTGCCTATGCCTCCCGTCAACTGAAGATTCATGAGAAAAATTATCCTGTGCACGATCTGGAGTTGGCGGCGATTGTTCATGCTCTTAAGATATGGAGGCATTACCTGTATGGGGCGTCATGTGAGGTTTATACTAATCATTGCAGCTTGCAGCATCTATTCAAGCAGAGGGATCTTAATTTGAGGAAGCGCAAATGGCTTGAGTTACTGAAGGATTATGACATTACCATTCTTTATCATCCGGGCAAGGCAAATGTGGTCGCGGATGCTTTGAGCGGGAAAGCAGAGAGTATGGGTAGCTTGGCATTTATTCCAGCTGAGGAGAGGCCACTAGCTTTGGGCATTCAGTCCTTGGCTAACAGACTTGTGAGGTTGGATATTTCGAAGCCCAGCCGAGTTCTTGCGTGTTTTGATGCCCAGTCTTCATTATTGGGGGAGATCAAGGCCCGACAGTTCTATGATCCGCATTTGGCAGTTCTCAGAGAGACGGTGCTACAGGGTAGTACCAAGGAGGTTTCTATTGGCGAGGATGGTGTCCTGCGACTCTAGGGTCGCCTATGTGTTCCTAATGTCGATGGCTTAAGGGAGAGGATTCTAGTGGAGGCCCATAGCTCGAGGTATTCTATACACCCTGGTGCTACGAAGATGTATCGTGACCTAAGGCAGCAGTATTGGTGGCAACGGATGAAGGACATAGTGGAGTATGTGGCAAAGTGTTTGAATTGCCAGCAGGTCAAGTATGAGCACCAGAGGCCAGGCGGCCTACTTCAGTAGATGTCCATTCCCGAGTGGAAGTGGGAGCGCATCACTATGGACTTCGTAGTAGGATTGGCGCGGACCTTGCAGAAGTTTGATGCAGTGTAGGTCATTGTTGATAGGTTGACCAAGTCGTCACACTTTATTCCGATTGTGACTACTTACTCTTTAGAGAGGTTGGCTCAAATTTACATTCGGGAGATAGTCCGGTTGCACGGTGTGCCCATTTCTATCATATCAGATAGGGGCTCTCAGTTCACTTCCCATTTCTGGAGAGCCGTTCAGAGTGAGTTGGGGACCCGCGTGGAGCTCAGTACAGCATTTCCCCCTCAGACCGACGGGCAGTCAGAGAGGACAATTTAGATTCTGGAGGACATGCTTAGGGCGTGTGTGATTGACTTTGGAGGACAGTGGGATCAGTTCCTGCCTTTGGCTGAATATGCTTACAACAATAGCTATCAATCTAGCATTGAGATGGCCCCATATGAGGCTTTATACGATCGGCGATGTCGTTCTCCGGTCGGGTGGTTTGAGCCCGGAGTGGCTAAGTTGTATGGTACAGAACTGGTGAAAGATGCCTTGGATAAGGTGAAGTCGATTCAGGAAAGGCTTCACACAGCTCAGTCCAGACAGAAGAGCTATGCAGATCAGAAGGCGCGTGATGTGTCATTCATGGTTGGCAAGAAGGTCCTCTTGAAAGTCTCACCAATGAAGGGTATTTTGAGGTTCGGGAAGAAGGGCAAGTTGAGCCCAAGGTTCATTGGCCCATTTGAGGTGTTGAGGCAAGTTGGGGAGGTTGCTTACGAGCTTGCTCTACCTCCCAGCTTATCGGGAGTTCATCCAGTTTTCCACGTGTCCATGCTCCGGAGGTATCACGCCGACTTGTCCCATGAGTTGGACTTCAATACTATTCAGCTGGATGAGAGTTTTGGCTATGAGGAGGAGCCAGTGACCATTGTTGATAGACAGGATCGCCAGTTATGATCCAAGAGGATTTCAGTGGTGAAGGTCCAGTGGAGGGGCCAACCAGTCGAGGAGGCGGCCTGGGTGTTTGAGGAGGACATGCGGAGCAGATATCCACACTTATTCAGCACCTCAGGTACTTCTCTATATCCGTTCGAGCATGAACGTTTGTTTAAGAGGTGGAGAATGTAACGACCCGACCGGTCGTTTTACTTTTTAGAACCCCGTTCCCCTAAATAAAACTTTTCGTGCTTGCTTTAGCTAATTTACGACTTGTGGGGGTGGTTGGTTCGGGATATGGAAGGGTTTGGGTCGATGTAAGCCCACTTGAATCCTTAAGTTTTTCTTAAAAGGCTAAGTTTGACTTTTGGTCAACATTTCTAGCAAACGAACCCGGATCCGTGATTTGACGGTCGCATAGGGTCCGTAGGAAAATATGGGACCAGGGCGTATTCCCGGAATCGAAATCCGAGGCCCTAGCCCGAATAATGAATTTTATTAGAAATTGTTAAAACTGAAATTCTAAGGATTTAAAGAAACTAAATAATGAGTGATCACATCGGTATCAGGCTAATATGTTCGTCCCGAAGCCTAGTACAGGTCCAATATATCGTTTAAGACTTTCCCTCAAAATTTGGTGTCAATCCGAGTAGTCTAAGTGTGTTTCGGCTCGTTGGAAGTGAATTAAGAACTTGAAGTTCATAAATTTGATTCAATTGGTTTTAGGGGGTGATTCTTAGATTTAGCGTTGTTTCGGGCGATTCGAAGGCTCGAGCAAGTCCATTTCATGATTTCAAACTTGTCGGTATGTTCGGGCAGGGCCCGGGAACCCCGAGCGTCAATCGGACGAGGCTCGAGTGAAGTTAGAAAATTTTAGAAGTGCTGAAGCCTTCAATTGCTGTCATAACCGCACCTACGGTTGGCCAGCCGCAGGTGCGAGACCGCAGAATCGCTCGTAGCCTCGCAGATGCGGCCCAGAGCGGGCCAGGCCAAACCGCAGAATCGGCTCCTTAGCCGTAGATGCGGCTCCAAGACCGCAGAAGCGGTCCCAGCCCGTTCAGCCAATTACGCAGATGCGGCCTCCCTTTCGTAGATGCAGGACCGCAGATGCGGAAAATGCTGAAGCAGTGAGCATCATTTAATACGAGCTCCAGCCATTTTTGACCATATGGCACATGGGTATTGAGCGATTTTGGAGCTCTTGAGAAGGGATTTCCACATAGCATCGTGAGGTAAGTTCATCCCCCTTATTTCTAAGTTTAATACTCGAGTTTTGGGTAGATTAACACCTAAAGATTTGGAGAAATCAAGGGGTTAGAGCTAGACCTAGGATTTTAATAAAACATAGATTTTACCACGAAATTGTATGAAATGAAGTAGAAATCATATATTATTGATCCTTAGTTTACAAAGAACAACTTCCTTCGAAAAATTTCGGAATCCGGGCACGTGGGCCCGGGGTCAGATTTTAGGAAACTCGTGTTTAAGGTTGGGAAATTGTGTCAATAGTTGGATGTGATCTTGTGGGCTTGTATTTACTAGTTCTTACCTCATTTAACTAGTTTTGGATAATTAGGCTCCAAATTGAGAGCTCGGGCTCGTTCTTGGTATTGGAAGTGCACTTTGAGCGAGGTAAGTCTCCAATCTAACCTTGTTAGAGGGAATTGTCCCATTAGGTATAATAATTGAATAGTTTGTCACTAAATGTGGGAGCTACGTACGCGCTTGGTGACGAGGGCCCGTGCTTAGCTACTATTATGCTTAAGTCCGGGTAGTTTAGGACCCTAAAGCATGCTTTATGTGATGTTCTTGTGACTCTATAATTAATTCGAGACTTCCTTAATCTATTTGAATATGGTAAGCGGATCTAATAAGTGGAACACTATATTCTGGCCTTTTAAAAAGGAGAAGCTGATGTTTTGTGAGTACTTGTTCTCCTGATGTTTGATCTTATCTGCCTGTTAATGTGTTTAAATACATTTGACCGCGTCACATGGATGATTCACGAGCGGGGTAATAGATGCATCTATGGTTCATGCCGTTCGAACCTCCGGCAGTGCACACTTTATTCTATGTTGGATCGGGCTGTACGACCTCGGCACTACTTGCGTATGCTTATTGACAGGTATAATGATGTGGATAAAACCTTGTTATATGCCTTGAAATGAAATGGGTTAACTGTGATATCACCTAGTTAAGGGCTTGTTGCTTCATGCTATAAACTGTTATTTATTGTGCTATCCATGCTTAGTATGTCATCTATCATGTTATTTGACCCTAGTAAGTGGCATGTCGACCTCTCGTCTCTACTTCTTCGAGAATAGACAGGATACTTACTGGGTACATATTGTTTATGTACCCATACTACGCTTCTATACTTAAATGTATAGGATCTGAGGCAGGTACATCTGACTACCAGGCTGGTGCATATCCTTGATCGCCCGAGATTCCACGGTGAGTTGCTCCCTTCCTATGCCGTTCAGCAGCCCGATGGAGTCTTCTCTTTATTTTTGGATGTCTATTCTATTTTAGACAGTAGGGTAGTATTATTCTTTTGTATATTCTACTAGTTGCCCACTCATTTGTGACACTAGGTCTTGGCACACACATTAGTAGACTACTCTTTTGGAATGTATGACTATTTCTAATGTTGATTATCGTCGTATGCTTTAATTTATAATTAAGAAAAATATCGTAATTGTTTTAGTAAGCAAAATGAGAATTTGTTAATACTTTCCGCTTGGCTTGCCCGACAACGGTGTTGGGCGCCATCACGACCTGAGGTGAAATTGGGCGTGACAATATTCTTAGTCTTTTAAAAGTATTTTTTAGCTTTTCTTACTTCATAATGGAGTAATTTCTCTTTGTTGGGATAGTTGATGATCCCATGAGGCGGACCTTGGAAAGTTTTAACATAAGCAGGAGGGATTCGCAGATCTTCCAGACGTAGAGCGCGCAGGGCTTTGAGGTCAAGACTCTCTAGTTTATGGCCGCTTCTCTATGGTACCAGTTGTTGCTTCATTGAATTTGCTTCACTAATAGGCTCACGCTTCGGTTCTTTTTATGAGGCACAAACGGGCGAATTTGTCCTGGAAGCGGAAGAACTGCTGAAACTGCGTGAAACCCTCACAAGGGTTTATGTACGCCGGCTTTTCCCTATTCTTTTTTTTATTCCATTTTTTAGATGATTGATAATGTTCCTTTGAAATCAAACTCCCATTAAGAGAAAAACGGAACCCCCCGCCGTGTACAAAATAAATTTTGTAGCTGAGTACAGACGTTTCTTTCCTCCCCACATGCATAGAAGTAGATAAACAGGAATTAATTCTAACTCCCACATGATGAAAAAAAGTAAAAGGTCCCGAGACGAAAATGATCCAATTTGACCACTGTACATTGCTAACATGAGAAAATGGAATAATCGAGAATCTCGAGTAACTGGCCAAGCCGCTAAAGTAGCTAAAGTAGTGATAAATCCTGTTAATAAAATGGGTCCTATAGAAAGTCCATCTATTCCTAATCTCCAATGGAAATCCTCTGGGATGTAAAATATATCTCTTCTCACCATCCCCATAGTGTATGAGACAAATGTATGCATTATTTTTTGTCCCATAATCCCCCACTATTATACATATCACGATACGGCATAGCTGTAGATTTTTTTTTCCATCTCATTTTTTTTAACGAATACATGGGATCCAAATTCGAGATTTTCCTTGGGAGGTATCGGGAAGGATTTGGAATGGAATAATATCGATTCATACAGAAGAAAAGGTTCTCTTCATACAGAAGAAAAGGTTCTCTATTGATTCAAACACTGTACCTAACCTATGGGATAGGGATCGAGGAAGGGGAAAAACCGAAGATTTCACATGGTACTTTTATCAATCTGATTTATTTCGTACCTTTCGTTCAATGAGAAAATGGGTCAAATTCTACAGGATCAAGACTTCGCAATTACCTTCTACTACAAATCAAAATTTTCTATTATTAATGCATTGTATAATGACTGGACCTTGAATTAGATTGGAGAGCCCGATAGGAAATCTAAATAGTTGTGGAAGCTTGATATAATTATAAATACTATCTCAGTTTCAATACATTCTTGGCCTGAAACTCTATTTACATTTCATACTGTGCTGGAATGATGACTTTTTAATCATTATTATCACATCTACATATTTTATATCTAAGTTATTCTTATATTAATTTTGTAATTCTCACGGAGAAATATTAATATATAATAACTGATGAATAGAATATTAGAGTGAAAGTATTTTTGGTAAGATTATTATTTCAAGTCTGTAATCTTGCTTTCCTCAGTTTTAATTCTCACGGAGGAATTGTTGAAGGCAAGATTATTGATTTTCTAGTAAAAATATTCTCACGAAGTTTTTACTACACTTGAGCACAGAATATTAGAGTGAAAGTAATTTTCAGTAAGATTATTATTTCAAGCCTGTAATCTTGCTTTTCTCAGTTTTAATTCTCACGGAGGAATTGTTGAAGGCAAGATTATTGATTTTCTAGTAAAAATATTCTAACGAAGTTTTTACTACGCTTGAGCACAATTCAGGCAAGATATTTCAGTTTAATTGTCACTAGTTTTAAATCAATTAATTGACATAACCTCACGGAGTGTTAATTATTTATTTATTTCATAGTGTAAAAATATAATTATATAAGCAATAAGCAATTATTCTTTAGAGAAATACGTATAAAACTGAGATATTATTGTAATGATATATCAAGTGAATTCAACGATTCCCAACTTTTTTTAAATATAAACTTTTCGGAAGAAATTTATCTTAATTTATAATTCCAAACACACCTTTCATCAATTTGGTTCTCTCAAATAGTAGTCAAAATATTACTAGTCTGTAGCTTAGATTGTCCAATCTTTGTGGGACGATATCATAAACTATACTAGAATTGACAAAGTACGAGCAGAAAATCCTATACACATTAGCTTCGTCAATAAATGTCGTATTTTGAAGGATAAGATCCAGACATTGATTGACACCAAAGTTATACAAGCAAAAGAGGCTGCACCAAATGTCCGTAATAACCCCCTCCCGGATCACAGGGGCGAGGGGGTAAATGTGATGAAGAATGGGATCCGGAAGGATCAATTGGACTCATTCGTGAAGGGGATGAAACCACAGTACCTCTAGTCACTCTCACACCTATTATAGTATAAATTCAGTCGCCAATTGAGGTTAAAATAGCCACACTAACTCCGTTTGAGGTTAAAGCAACAACACCCTCAGCCGCACCAGCTCCGTTTGAGGTGGAAGTAACCACAACCTTCATTGTGACGGTAGCACCCACACCGTCCTTTATTTCCAATGCTATACCTTAGGACTATGCTGTAGAGGCGAGAAGGAAAGGAAAGGGGAAATGGAAGAAACAGGTGCCGCACAAGGCATGACCAGGACCAGTAGGGTTTACACACCTGAGCATTTGGGAGGAACAAGTAAAGAAGCCGCTACCAAGCAGCCTATCATTGAAACAGGCCCAGACGATCTTTGGAGAAAGCTGCAAGCAAGAGAGTATTCTGTGGTTGATCACCTGAACAAAACCCCGGCTCAGATATCCATTCTATCGCTACTACAGAATTCTGAGATGCATAAGAATGCACTGACGAAAGTGTTGAACGAAGCCTATGTACCCAATAATATCACTAGTTGAGAAATGGCTAATATGGTGGGACAAGTGCTAAAAAGCCACAAGATCACTTTTCACGAAGACGAGTTGCCACCAGAAGGACTGAGTCACAACAGGGCACTACACATCACAGTACAATTTGAGGATAAATTCATAGCCAGAGTCCTAATAGATGGAGGTTCAAGCCTCAACATTTGTCCGTTGACTACTTTGAAGAGATTGGGTAAAGGCTTGCAAGAGATATAAGCAGGAATTATGAATGTGAAAGCTTTCGATGGGTCCCAAAGGGCCACGATCGGGGAAATCAATCTATATTTGCAGATGGGACCGGCCTGGTTCGATGTTGAATTTCAAGTATTGGATATATCCGCCACATACAATCTGCTGTTGGGACGACCTTGGATACATGCTGCTGGAGCCGTAGATTCTACGCTACACCAGGCCGTGAAGTTTGAATGGAATCATCAAGAAGTGATCATTCATGGAGACGGAAGTAATCCCATTTACACCAATCAAATTGTTCCGGTTGTCGAGAATAGAAGGAAGTTGGGTGGAGAGACGTACCATCGCATCGAGCGTGTCAACGTAATTGAAAAAGACAAATGGTGGAGCAGCAAAATAGAAAGTATATTGGCATGGACATGGTATGAACCCGACAAGGGTCTCGGCAAGAATCTTCAAGGGATCACCAAGTTAAAGCGCCACGGTACAACTTTTTGGCTTGGGTATGAATACACTTGGCACGAGTATCAGAATTGGTCGCCACCATGGCGTGGTCCCTATTACCCTCTTGATCAGCCAATACCGCATCTGCACCAGACATTTCAATAGACTGACATGATATGGGGATCTAAAGAAGATGAGGCTTTAGCTGGCCTAAGGAATCTGTTTCTGGACGATGAAGACATGGACTACAATGTAATAGTTGAGGAGGAGGAGGAAGACCTTACCATTCAAACCATGGAGGAAGGAGTCGTTCCCAAGAATTGGACTGCTACACTATCTCGGGCCTGTTGAGTTCATGGGTAGCCTGGCAATTAGCATGATGTATTTTGGAACAATTTTAAGCATTAAAGACATTTTCAGTATTCTATTTTAGACGCATTTTGTTTTGAAATAATTGCTTGAATCATCGAGCCGTACTTGTTTTAACGTTTCTAGATTTATCTAATGCATTGCTATTTTTAGTATTTATTATTATCCTTTAAATTTTCTCTCTACAACATTATTATTACTTATCCTGATGAACCGACGACTGTGACATGTAATGAGACAACGCAACATAAGGATAGTGATTCAGAGGAAATAGAAGAAGAAGAAGATATAATCGTTGAGGAAATTGTTAGAGAGATGGAAAATTTTGAGAATAAGCCTAAGTCAAATTTGGACGAAACCAAGATAGTCAACTTGGGAGATTCTGAAACGGTTAAAGAAACTCGCATAAGCATCCATCTGTCACCGTCAGAGAAAGAAGAGTACATCCGTTTCCTAAAAGAATACGAAGATATCATTGCATGGTCTTATGATGATATGACCGGGTTGAGCATATCTATGGTAGCTCATAAACTACTGACCAATCCAATGTGTCCGTCTGTAAAACAGAAACTCAGAAAGTTCAAACCTGATATGAGTCTAAAAATCAAAGAGGAAGTCACCAAGCAGATCAAAGCTAAGGTTCTCAGAGTGGTTGAATATCCTACTTGGTTGGCCAACATCGTGCCAATTCCGAAGAAGGATGGGAAGGTAAGAGTATGTGTCGACTATCGAGATTTAAACAAAGCAAGTCCCAAAGATGATTTCCCGTTACCCAATATACACATACTAATCGACAATTATGCCAAGCATGAACTCCGATCCTTTGTGGATTGCTTCGCAGGATACCATCAGATCTGGATGGATGAGGAAGATGCCGAGAAAATAGCCTTTATCACTCCGTAGGGGATGTATTGTTATAAAATAATGTCGTTTGGCCTAAAGAATACTGAAGCCACTTACATAAGAGCCATGCCGACAATTTTTTATGACATGATTCACAAAGAAATAAAGGTGTACGTGGATGACGTCATCATCAAATCCAGAAGAAGCGCAGATCATATAGCAGATTTAAGGAAATTCTTTAATCGGCTTTGAAGGTACAATCTGAAACTGAATCCTGCAAAGTGTGCCTTCGGAGTCCCTGCTGGAAAATTGCTAGGTTTCATCGTCAGTCGCCGGGGGATTGAGTTGGACCCTTCAAAGGTCAAAGCTAACAAAGATTTGCCACCTCCGAAGAGCAAGAAAGATGTGATGAGCTTTTTGGGGCGTCTTAATTACATCAGCCGATTCATAGCACAATCGACCATGATCTGTGAGCCAATTTTCAAAATGCTGAAGAAAGATGCTGCAACAAGATGGACTGAAGAATGTCAAAAAGCCTTTGACAGAATCAAGGAGTACCTATCCACACCACCAGTCTTGGTTCCACCGGAACCTGGTAGACCTCTGCTACTCTATTTGTCCGTGCTAGATGGAGCTTTCGGTTGTGTCTTGGGACAACACGATGAGATGGGAAGAAAGGAACAGGCCATATACTATCTGAGTAAGAAGTTCACACCCTATGAGACACGGTATTCTTTGCTGGAACGCACCTGCTATGCCCTAACGTGGATAGCTTAGAAATTGAGGCACTACTTCTGTGCCTACACTACATATCTCATATCAAGGATGGATCCCCTGAAATACATCTTTCAGAAACCAATGCCTACAAGGAAACTAGCAAAATGGCAGATATTATTGAGTGAATTTGATATCGTCTATGTGACTCAGAAGGCGGTCAAGGGATAGGCGTTAGCGGATCATCTCACAGAAAATCCTGTAGGAGGGGAATACGAACCACAGAAAACGTATTTTCCCGATGAAGAAGTATCATTTATAGGAGAAGATATCACCGAAACTTACGACGGTTGGAGAATGTTCTTCGACGGGGCTACAAATTTCAATGGAGTGGGTATTGGAGCAGTTTTGGTGTCAGAGACAGGTCAACATTATCCGGTATCCGTAAAGATCAGGTTTTGATGCACCAACAATATGGCAGAATACGAGGCTTGCATCATGGGGCTCAACTTGGCCATCGACATGAACATTCAGGAATTGCTGGTAATTGGTGATTCAGAACTTCTGGTACATCAGGTTCTAGGAGAATGGGCCACCAAGAATACCAAAATATTTCGATATCTATATTACGTGCAAGAGTTGATGAAGAGGTTCACAAAGATAGAATTCAAACATGTTCCGAGAATCCAGAATGAGTTCGCAGATGCACTGGCTACTTTGTCTTCCATGGTACAACATCCGGATAAGAATTTCATCGACCATATTCCAGTAAGAAACCCTAACCAACCAGCTTATTGCGCTCATGTTGAAGAAGAAACAGACGGAAATCTATGGTTTCACGATATCAAGGAATATTTGGCAAAAGGAGAATACTCGGAGCATGCAAATCATACTCAAAAACGCACGCTCTGAAGATTGTCCAACCATTTTTTCCAAAAGCGGAGGAATTCTGTACAGAAGGACTCTAGACCTAGGATTATTACGGTGCGTTGACGCCAAAGAAGCTTCCAAACTTCTCGAGGAAATACATGCTGGAACCTGCGAACCACACATGAATGGTTTCGTTTTGGCCAAGAAGATACTAAGAGCAGGATAATTTTGGATGAATATGGAAACGGATTGCATCAGATATGTCTAAAAGTGTCACCAGTGTCAAGTACATGCAGATATGATAAGGGTACCACCAAATGAACTCAATGCAACATGTGTACCTTGGCCTTTGCCGCTTGGGGAATGGATGTCATCGGTCTGATCGAGCCCGTTGCTTCGAACGGGCACAGGTTCATTTTAGTGGCCATATACTACTTCACAAAATGGGTTGAAGCTGCATCTTACAAGGCTATAACCAAGAAAGTCGTCGCAGATTTTGTTAGGGATCGTATTGTTTGCCGATTCGGGGTGCCAGAATCCATCATCACCGACAATGCCGCCAACCTCAGCAACGACTTAATGAAAGCTATGTGTGAAACCTTCAAAATCAAGCATAAGAATTCCACAGCATACAGACCTCAAATGAATGGAGTCGTGGAGGCCGCAAACAAGAATATCAACAAAATATTGAGGAAAATGGTAGACAACCAGAAGCAATGGCACGAGAAATTACCATTTTCCTTATTGGGGTATCGTACCACATTTCTCACATCAACCGGAGCAACTCCCTACATGTTGGTCTACAGTACAGAAGCTATCATTCCAGCCGAGGTCGAAATTCCTTCCTTAAGAATTATACAAGAAGCTGAACTCAGTGATGCGGAATGGATAAGAAGTCGTTACGAGTAGTTAGCTCTTATTGACGGAAAAATAACGAATGCAATATGTCATGGTCAACTTTATCAGAACAGAATGTCCAGAGCTTTCGACAAAAGAGTCAAACCCAAACAGTTCACACCGGGGCAGCTGGTACTGAAGCGGATCTTCCCGCATCAAGATGAAGCCAAAGGGAAATTTTCACCAAATTGGCAAGGGCCCTACATGGTTCACAGAGTACTAACAGGAGGAGCACTCACACTTGCAGAAATGGACGGAGAAATTTGGCCAAAACCTATCAACTCGGACACAGTCAAAAGATACTACGTTTAGGATTATTTGCATTTCTTTATTTGATGTACTGAACTACGCTTGACCTAATTCCCATTTAAGAGGGGATACGTAGGCAGCCCTGCGGGTTTGGTCACATCTTAATAAAATCTTCATTTTCCCCATGATCAGAAACTGGGGAAGAATTTTGAGGACCCTCAAAATTCCGGAGCAAGTCCAGCCAACTTCGTCATATGCAGAACGGTCAAAGAATCGCTTATTAAACTGGGGCAGAATTTTGAGAAGGACCCTCAAAATTCTAATGCAAAGAAGTCGCAACGTCTCTAAAGTGCCGCAATCATTGGTTCATTTAATTTACTTGATATCGTAAACTACTATGTTTTAAAACGATTATATTTATCAAAGGCATGCATATTTTTCAAAAACTTTATTTCTATGGCAACCAGTTGTTACCCAAGATAACTCAAGCAGGATCTTAAGACAGGAGCACATGCAAGGCAGAAGACAAAAGCACAAACCGACCTTCCCCCCATGGAACTCACAAATCTTTCTTTTAACGCAGGTACAATAAGACAGCGATACTAGCAGATACATCAAAACACAGCCCTCAAGACAACAAATTATATAGCATGAACATCTTCAGCTAAGAAATACTTTACTTTTCCACCTGTCTTCCTTTTCTTGCATGAGGCTAAGCCCTGCCTCCTCAACTGCATAAGGCTAAGCACTGCCTTCCCTTGTATCGAGACTAAGCCTTGTCTCCATTTTGCATGAGGCTAAGCCCTGCCTCCCTAACTGCATAAGGCTAAGCACTGCCTTCCTTTGCATCGAGACTAAGCATTGTCTCCATTTTGCATGAGACTAAGTCCTGCCTCCCTAATTGCATAAGGCTAAGCACGGCCTTCCCCTGCTTGAGACTAAGCATTGTCTCCATTTTGCATGAGGCTAAGCCCTGCCCCCCTAACTGCATAAGGCTAAGCACTGCCTTCCCTTGCATCGAGACTAAGCATTGTCTCCATTTTGCATGAGGCTAAGCCCTGCCTCCCTAATAGCATAAGGCTAAGCACTTCCTTCCCTTGCATCGAGATTAAGCATTGTCTCCTTTTCTTGCATGAGACTAAGCCCTGCCTCCTCAACTGCATAAGGCTAAGCACTGCCTTCCCTTGCATTGAGACTAAGCATTGTCTCTATTTTGCATGAGGCTAAGCCCTGCCTCCCTAACTGCATAAGGCTAAGCACTGCCTTCCCTTGCATCGAGACTAAGCATTGTCTGCATTTTGCATGAGGCTAAGCCCTGGCTCCCTAATTGCATAAGGCTAAGCTCTACCTTCCTCTGCATGAGACTATGCATTGTCTCCATTTTGCATGAGGCTAAGCCTTGCCTCCCTAATTGCATTAGGCTCAGCACTGCCTTCCCTTGCAGGAGACTAAGCATTGTCTCCACTTTGCATAAGGCTAAACACTGCCTTCATGAGACTAAGCATTGTCTCCACTTTGCATGAGGCTAAGCCCTGCCTCCCTAAATTGCATAAGGCTAAGCATTGCCTTTCATCACATGAGACTAAGCACAATCCTCCTTTCTTGCTTGAGGCTAAGCATTGCCTCCCCAACTATATAAGGCTAAACTCTGCCTTTCCTTGCCTAATACCGAACGTTGCGCAACTTGAAAACTAACACTATTTTGCCTTCCCGAGGCTAAGCTCTGTCCCAATCTTATGCAAGACTAAGCTCGGTCTTGTTTCACTCATATGATCTATCATCATGTCTCTGCACTTCATGGGCTGAAACTTCGCCATATTATCCAAAGGCGTCATTAGTCCGAAGGATCCATCCTCATAGCCTAAAGACACCATGTCATGGCCTGAGGATCTCTCAATACTGCCACTACTAGAAATTACAGCTATGGCAACCCTTCAAAAACCGTTGCAATAGATAAACTAACCGTCCCTATAGGTCTATTGGGACGGATTTGGACGCGTTCCGGGATTCAGCGTTACAATAGGTCTATTGGAACGGTTATTTGCAACTGTTTGAAAACCGTCTTCATAGATAGGGATATTGTAACGGTTTGGACTCCTACCATTGTCCTATCTATAGGAACGGTTTTCTTTTCTGTTGGGACGGTTATAAACCGTCGTGGTATAATAATACAATTGATGTTTTTAAGTCTATTGCAACAGTTTTGCATGATATATTGCAACGGTTTTGCATGATATATTGGAACATTTATCAGTACCTTATTGCAACAGTTATTGTGACATATTGGAACGGTTATTAAGTACCCTATTGCAACAGATATCAGTACCCTATTGCAACAGATATTAAGGGCTGCTCTTATATATTTGCTAGGTCTATTGGAATGGTTATATTCTCTATTGCAACAAATCATAATTTCCAAAATTTATGGAAGAAAAATGAGAAATATATTGCTATTCTATGAAATTGTTTACACCATATCCAACTAGCATTATCCATGTACAAAAACAAAATATGGATACATTGTTTGGTCAACAATTCAAAAGTCAAAATAGATGAGTTTGCATACAAAAAATTCTAAACTAAAATATCCTTAAACATAATAATAGAAAGTCTAACAACGATCAACAACACTCAAGTAAGGTCTTCGTCACTGCTTTCATCCGCAATCACTGCACCTAGAAAAGACAATGAGAAATAATTAAACAAAATTTTTAGGATAATTGAGTCATAAAGTACTTAAAGCAGCTTCAAGCGCAAGTTACTGAACCAAAACAACATCACCTAAACAATATTATGTATGACAGCTATTGAACCAAAACAACAACAGAATATGTTATTACGAAAAACAACATTATAACCAAATACTGAACATACTACGGCTTAGGAACAAGAAAATTAGGTCCATTTCCATAACTGTTGTTTGCAGAAGCAATATTGGTGGCTGCTAAGCACCTTCAGTAGAAAAGAAATAGCAGTAGCACTTGGAGATAACAGGAAACAAACATTTAACTTAGTGGGATGTAAAATTAGAACTTGAAGAATAATATTCTTCTTCCAAACATCATTGCTTCACTAACACTCCATCGATCTAAATTAAAAACTCAAAGTAATACGAACCACATATACATGCACTTGATTGTTTATGCAAATTAAATCCAGTGTGCCTCTTAAGTTTCCTTTCCAACTTATTGTTTGATAGTTGTGTTGAACGCATAGAATCAGTTCTTCATATTAGATATTAACTAGTTCTTGAGAACAATACATCCAGTCAACCCGTCTTGCTTTTAACCATCTGTTTGAACTCCAATGTCCAAGTATGTTCAAGAGTACAAGCATACACAAATCAGAGATTCCAAGCCAATTTTGCAATTAAGTTCCTATTTGGACTCTGAACGTGCTTCATGGATTTAGGACTTGGTTTCTAAATGGCTCAGAACAAGAGGAATATCAGTAGGTAAGTGTTGGATTTAGCTACTGAAGCTATTGGTGGCTGCTACAAGGAACAAGAGCAATATTGCAGAAGCAAGTGTTGTATTTAACTACTGATAATCAAGGAATATCAGTAGGTATCCCAAGTCTTGTTCAGGTTCTTGGATAGCCCTTTTCTGTTCCAGGCTTCCAGCATGAAAGAAGTTCAGCAGCTCTTTTTCCATAGCCCACTTTGATTCCAAAAGTTAAGGCACATCTGCCAAATCTGTGCAGATATAGAGCAATGTAGGAAAAGATTAACTGATCAGTATTGTGCAGATATTCTAGAAGTTCAGCAGCTCTTTTTCCATTGCCCTGCCCTCTCCAGATTAACTGATCAGTATTGTTAAGATAAAAGATTAAAAATTTTGTAATATTTCTAACTTCCCAGTCATTATGATTTATTCTAGAGAGAACATTCCAACTATTACCCTCCCTGCTTTATGCTAAAGTAAGTTTGATATCTTAAGCTAGATCGTAAAGAACATGTTATAGGAGCTGCAAAAACCAACTGGTATAGGTGCAAATATGACGGTTACTGATGCACTAAAACCAACTAGGGATTGAGTTGTTGCATCTGTGCAACCAATGGAGAAATCACTAGGGCAGTCTAACTTTCATACAAAAATCTGCCACCCCCCCCTCCCCTTTAGAAGTTTGCAAAGCATAATAATACAAAAAGTTCAAACATCTATGAAATGAATGCTATCTATCCACTGTCATTCCAGCTAAGTTAAATCATATTCATATATAGTTCTTGGCATCAACAAGTATAATTCTAAACCGAATAAGCTAAAAATAAGCAATATTAATACCTCGAATGAGTTGGCCTTCTTTGTTGCTATCAGTAGATGGACGACGGATTGGTTGCAAAGTTGCTCGCTGTGCAGAAGAAGCTTCTCCGGAAGAATTATCACCCAATGCTGCTAGAATAATATTAGCACCAATATCAATTCCTGAACGCTGAAGTCGTGCAAGGACATCTGCAACAACTTCTTGACGGATAGTTGCCTTTTGTTCCTCAATTTTCTCCTCCATCCTTTGTATCTTCTCCTCCATTTTTTGTAGAGAATCGGAAAAAATATAATTGCTTAATGATCGGAAATAATATCACACAAATCTTGCTGACAACAAAAAATCACATGTAGTACTATCACATGCTCCTAAGTTTTTTTTTGAATAAGAGCAGATGTATGTAACAATCATTCAACAACAATAGTTCAATTCTATAACAAATATGCAAGATGTAAGGCTATGCAAAGGCATTTTCAATAGCTAGTCACGTAGCTCATCCTTGAATACTCTAGCATGACATTTGCCTTAAGCCAGAGGGACAAATTGATGAGGTCTAAATCATGTGGCCACTCCACAAGATATCTATCAATTTTAACTAAGTAGATATTGGTAGAATAAGGTGATCTATAAAGTCAATGACATCTCCATGAATTTGGAATGACAAATCGAAGAAAAAAGGATCGTTTTTTTCTATCTTAGCCTTTCACGCTCTCATTTTTCTCGGTTGCCCTTCTTATTTTGTTGTGCCCCTCATTGGATCATTCACATTCCATACTCAATGTGAAAAGAAGCAAACATGCATATTCGTATATATAGTTTTGGAACAAAAGCACTTCGAGAAAATTAAAGTAAGTAGTACGCATGAATAGGACTTGGTGAGACCTATCGCTAGCATTGTCCAAAGATTAGACTAAGACAAACCTCTTTTCGTAGTAACCGACCTCTCTGGATCATGTGGTTCACTTTGCTGTGCTGATGTTATACTTAATATATAAATCATGCTAATTAATACATGAAAAAGGTTGTAACTTACAAAATTTGAATACTGAGTAGTGACCAGTTATGTTTCCTTTGACAAAGCCTACTATTGTGTCATCTGTAGAAGATGTATTAGCGCTACTGTAGGAGTAAAAATATAGCTTAACATTAGAAATATATATGTCTGACTACAATCATTAAAACAACATTATATATTTCTAAATACCTAGAATATTAGTTCAAGCAAATAATATGCCTTTTCTTAGAAAACCCAGAAGAAAATAAAGCCAACATCATTCACTGATACTTTTACCTAGTTAAGTTTACCAAATAAGCAACTGTAGTATTACCAATCAACAAGAATACCATAAATCCATCTCCCTTAGCTTTCTCTAATGTAACAGCAGCCACATTTCCCTCTATGTATAGTGTAAAAGGAAGCAAAATCATTGCTGCTATTGGAGCCATGTATAATAACAGATTCATTGAGTGTAATTTCTCAGCTTCAAATGTTAAAAGCAACCCTTGAACCACAGATTTCAAAGCTCTCCCAGCAGTTGAACCAATAAACATCAAGAACCCAAATAAATGAAACAATGGCTCACTATTACTAGCCAAAACAATACCAAGAACCACAGGAACAAGAGCCAAATAAACCTCAACTGGCATATCAATAACAAAGCTAATTTCGTTACCAGGTACCTTTTCTTTGAACATAGGCAGGATAGAAAATAAGAACTAACAAAAATAGAAAGGAAAGAGAAAAGATGAGAGGAGTCGAACAGTAGCAGAGAAATCAGAAGAGGAAGAGAAGAGAAAAAAGAGAAGAAGCAGAAGAAGAGAAGAGAAGAAGAGAAATTTACCTACTTTAGGGCAGAAAAGCGTAGACCCCTCCCCTCGCCTTGATTTTGCGCTTTAAGCGAGAAGCGCTCGCTTTTAATAACACTGCTTTAGACATGAGACTTTTAGGAGCTTTCAGGATTAATATAGCATTCAAGCAGCATCAATATTTAAATCAACTACTCTACATACGACTACCACACAAGAAACTAAGAAATGGCATCGAACGATACTACTTTACACATAACTACTTTAATATTATGGCTTCTACCTTCCTGGATTGATGCAACTTTTCTCTATTTGTTGATTAGTTCACGCACTCCTAATCTGGAAATGAAACAAGCACAAAAAATGATTCAAATTCAGCGACCCAACACTCCTAATATGGAAATGAAAACAAGCATTAAAAATGATTCAAATTCAACTACCCAATTGATTCAACGATGAACAAGTGCAATAACACTTAACAGAACAAGCGTGCTGGCCTGCTGTAGTAGCATTAAATTTAACACTTAACAGAACAAGTTCAAATGTGCAATAACAGTAGCATATGTTTTACTTTTATGCTATGCTCTTACAATTTAACTGTTTATATAGATTGCCAATTGGATGAAGGCATCAATAACTTGTTCAGCAGTTGAAACTGATCCAAAACCACTTGGCCCTGGTCTGCCTGTTATCAACTTCAACATTTTCTCACCCTAAATTCACACACACACACACACAATTAATTAGAACAAGTAAGAAAAGACTCTAATTTCTGATATTATATCCTGAGAATAAGGTAGAAACCAATCTGGTAGAAAATATAAAGAATGGATAGTTGAAGAAATTAATTAATAAAGACAAGATTCAAATTAGGGGCAAACCATAAATCTAAATACCCATAAAGGAACAGAGCTTGGGCAGCAGTAAATAAGCCAAATAAACTTCAGAATACTCGTATCGAGTGAAATAAAAGAAACCAAACTTTGTCATGGCTTACAGCTAGCAAATCAGTAGCAGAATACTCCATGCATTCCCACGTATAAATGATTTTCAGAATAACGAACAAGATAACGAACATCGATAGCAAACATCAAATCTCATGGTCTCTAACACAAAATCAAAACCTAACAAACAAATCCCCCAATTTCGCAAACTAAAAATCACAAAATATATCGCATAATATAGACAAAACAGAAGCAAAATAATGGGTTTATCAGAAATATTATCAAAGAAAGAAAATAGAAGGAACAATGAAATAATTTTTCAGACTAGGGAAGAAGAAAGCGAAAATCGAACAATAATAGCAAACATAGAACAGGGTAAAAAATCAAAGCCTACCTCGGAGATTGTGGTATGTTAGCCGATAATGGTCATCCTTCATCGGAGCCGGTCACAGAGTTCGTCGGTGCTTCTACGTTGAAGAACAGAGAAAGCTAAGCGGTGTCTGAGATATTGGGGGAGTCTGCTTGAAGTCGATGAGTTAGTTTTACATATTAGAGTTATTAAAATATTAGTAGGGTCCACTACTTTTGTTTTTTAATAAATACCTAGGAGGGAAAGTATGGAGGGATATTAAACCGTTCCTATAGCATTTTATTTCACAAACCGTTCCCACAAACAATCCTATTGTATCGCATATAAAAACCGTCTCTATATCTTTACTTATAGTAACGGTTTCTAAACTATTGGAACGGTTATTGTTCAGAAGTGTTCAGAAGCCTTTTGACTCTATTTGGGACGGTTAAAACCGTTCCAAAGGATGATCTACTGTAACAGTTACAGAACCGTTGCCCAAAAACCGTTCTAATAAGCTCGTTTTCTAGTAATGTATGGAAAATAGAGGTTATTTTATTGAGAAATAGGCCATTATGCAAATTGAAGTGGGCCATTGGCTAAGATATCTCAGTAATCGTACATTGGAAAGAAATAATTATGAACATTCGTAGTTTGCTTTAAGTTGAGCGCAGTTTTTTAAAATAAATCGAGGTATGCCATACACAAATAAAAATCCATATGCTGTGGCCCTCACATTAATATTAACTTAGTATAGAAAACACCTTTGAATATCCGTAGCTTGCTTAGGCACGTTTTATAATAAATCATTGTGGCTATGGGTACGGTTCCCGTGGCATAGTCATGATATCTAATTCCCAAATTCGGGTGGGCATTTCATGTGACCCGATTATAACAACTTCGAATAATATTAAAATAAACATATCGCGAATCGCGGGTGCATTTCATGTAGCATGGTTTGCGGTGTGTTCCAAAACGGCAAGTGTACGACAATCATAACTTGTTCAAGAAATAATTCCATAAATCCTAAAAGCGGTTTAAAATAAATAAAAACGGTTATAAAGTTAAAAATGCACCATAGGTTTAAAACATGTAATTAATTAGATAATTAGGCCAATTTTAATAGTTTAAGCGACCATACTCGAACCACGGAACCCGGATAAGCCTAATACCTTCTCCCGGGTTAACAGAATTTCTTATCTAGAATTTCTAGTTCATAGACTTTTTATAATTTCCTCGATTTGGGATTTTAAAATAAACCGGTGACTTGGGACACCAAATAAACTATTCCAAGTGGCGACTCTGAAAAATAAATAAAATAATTTCATTTCGATTAATGTCACTTTAATTGGAAAAACTCCCTTATATCCCCTCTCGGGCGGGTAAAAAGGAGGTGTGACAGCTCTGACGACTCTGCTGGGGATAAAGAACCCAGAACATTTGGTTCAGAGTTCAAGAATTCGAGCTTAGAATAACTGTTATAGTTGGCTTTTATTTACTCTCTGATTTTTATATGTTTGAACCTAATGTGCTAAATGCTGCCTTTTACCGCTTTGATATTGTTTGAACTATATATAAATTGTTACGAAACCCTCCTCTCTCTGAGTCTTCTAAATCATCTGGGAAGTGTGCATTTCGTGTAACTTCTTTTCTGTTAGAGTCATATCCCAATTTTAGAACGAGGTTCGGACAAGTTGCAAAGCCGGTGAAGCTTCTGTATTCCCGGTACGCTGCCCCCTCCCCCCTCGGCTCGAGCTGTCCGCTCGGGTAAGCCAGGTCTAGAACAATACACCCAGGAATTTAAACCTAGTATAACATAGCTTCATGCCGGATCCCTAGTAGGAAGGCCTGTTTGCATCACGTGCATTTGACTTTGGGGACTCAACACAGGGGTTGGGTCCGTCTAGGACAGGTGTACCCAAATTAAAAAGACCATCCTGATGCATCTTACGTGCTACTTGCGCATCTGTTTGTTTCGGCTTGCATGTTGACCGAATTCTAGAATAGGGAAAGAAAAACAAAAAAAAAAGAAAATCAAAAAAATCAAAAAAAAAAATGAGAGGTAGGTATTTAGAAAATTCTGAAACTCTGCCGAAATTCTGAAAAAAGAAAAGTCATTTCAAAATAAACCAAAATTTTCAAGTACCATGTTTCCCTGTTCCGTCAAAACTGGCCGAACTACGCGGGTCTGATTCTCACCGGATGTGAGATACGTAGGCAAACCTCGTCAGTTCCGGCCCACAATTTCAAAAAAAAAATCCAAAATATTTTCCTTTATTCCTTCTTTAGAAAAGTCTTTCTTTTACACCCCAATTTACAAAAATCCAAAAATATTTTCCTTTACTTCCTTCTTTATGAAAGTCTTTCTTTGAGACACCAATTTTTTTTAAAAAAAAATCCAAAAATATTTTCTTTTAATTTCTTCTAAAAATCCAAAAATATTTTCATTTTTCTTTAGAAATTTTTCTTTCAAAAATTGAAAAGAAAATTCAAGATTCAAAAATATTTTCTTTAGAAGTCTTTCTTTCACAATTTTAACATAAAAGTCCAAAAATCCTAAGATATTTTCTTTCTTCTTTAGAAGTTTTTCTTTCGAAATTCAAAAAAAAATATCGAAATCAAAAAATATTTTCTTTCTTCTTTATATGTCTTTCTTTTGAAAAAAGGCCAAAATCCAAAAAAAAAAGTTAGTTTATTTACTTTATTCCTAATCTTCCCGAACTATGCAAGATCTGATTCATGTTCCCACATGATACGTAGGCAACCCACATCAGGGTCGATCGAATGGTTTAAAAAAAAAAGAAACAAAAAAGAAGAGAGAAAATAAAGAAAAGAGAAAAAAAAAAAAGAAGAGTGACCATTCTAACATGTTGTTTGTTTTGAATTGTGAAGAAAGTTGAGATGGTCGGTTTGTGGTAAGCTAGAAACACATCCATAATTCACAAGATCCAAGGGAAAAATGCCAATGACAACTGATATCGAAGCTGTTACTAGTGCTCAAGAGACTCAGGGTCGGAGGGTTCAACAAGAGTCTACTGTGGTTGAGGAAAATGGAATACTGAAACAGCAAATGACCAAAATGTGTCAAGCATGAGCCAACGGTCAAGGGCCGCCCTTTTCTATTCATGGTTTCCCAGAGTTCTCACCCATCTCGACTACCACCATTCCGGTCTCATTGCCTGATCAATCCTGTCCATCCGGGTTCAGTCCTTATCCCAATTATACGACTACAGCTGGAACTTCTGTTGCATGCTCTCAAAGTTTTCCATTGACAACCAATCAGATAACCACTACTGTTATGCCTGTCTTCACCGTCCCACAGCCGATAGTGGTAAAGAGGAAAACTCATGAGTCACAGTTTGCCACCCAGCAAGAATAGTCCCACTCTCCTCAGCACCACTCGTACTTGTTTGATCTTCCTGCAAACATTGAGAAGCCTGCCCGAAAGATGGCACAAGAAGAAATGACCCAAAAAGTGAAAAACTTAGAACAACGATTGAAAAACATGCAAGGGTTGGCAGGTCAGAAGAGTATTGCCTTCAAGGATCTATGTATGTTCCCCGATGTCCACTTGCCACCTGGTTTCAAGATTCCCAAATTTGAAAAGTATGATGGACATGGAGATCCCATAGCCCACTTGAAAAGATATTACAATCAACTAAGAGGTGCGGGAGGAAAGGAAGAATTACTGATGGCTTATTTTGGGGAAAGCCTCACGGGAGTAGCCTCCGAATGGTTTATGGATCAAGACACATCTCGCTGGTATGTCTGGGATGACATGGCACAGGCCTTTGTCAAACAGTTCCAATAGTACATTGACATCGCACCAGACCGCAATTCCCTTTCAGACCTGAAGAAGAAACCAACTGAAAGTTTCAGGGAATATGCCATTAAATGGAGAGAGCAAGCAGCTAGAGTTAGGCCACCCATGGATGACCATGAGCTAATCTCTGTCTTTCTTCAGGATCAAGAGCCAGATTATTTTCAAAACATGATGTCCACAGTGGGAAAATCCTTCTCGGAAGCAATCAAAATGGAGAAAATGGTTGAAAATGGCCTTAAGACAGGCAGAATTATTAGTCAAGCAGCTCTCAAAGCTGCAACTCAGGCTGTCCAAATTGAATCTGGTGACACGAATGAGATGGATGAAGAAATCATGATGACATCAGGGTCAAGAAGAGGTCCTAGGAGAACGTCTCGAAGGTATGACCAGCCTCGTATGTTTTCCGATAACTCCACTGAGCGTTACTATCCACCTCAGAACCCACAATACTCTGTTGCTCCACCTCATTATGTTGTCCAGCCACCAAAACACCCTAGAAGGCGAGCACGAGCATCACAAAATCTCCACCAACCTTCACAAAATTTTCAGGTGCCCTATAACCCACATCCAAGCCAGGGATATAGAAGGGAACAAAGGTTGAAAGATAATTTTACACCAATAGGAGAGTCCTACGCAAGCTTATTTGAGAAGTTAAAGCGTTATGACATGATTGCACCCATTCCTCCAAATCATGTGGACCCACGTGCGAGAAGATTTGACCCTTCTAAAAGGTGTGAATATCATTCCAATGCCCAGGGGCACAATGTTGAAAGTTGTCGGGATTTGAAAAGAGAAATAGAAAGGATGATCTAGGAAAAACTGATTGTGATCCAAGACAGTGACACCCAGAATATCATGCGGAATCCTTTACCTGCACATGATGATGCACACTTTGTGGGGATGATGCCTGGTGACATGGAGTATGAGAATCCTCTCGGGAACTTTCCGCCTGAAATTGGAGAAGGCCATGGTGATTCGGATGAGCAAATTTGTGGCTAAATGTCAAGCTTAGCAATTGAAAAGTCATTCTCTCCTCACTGGGAAGGAATCTTGGTAGCTTGTTTTGATGTTTTTTCTGTTATCTGGGTTATTTCGGGGTTGTGATCCAGATTTTATTTGTTTTATTGAGTCAAACCCTTCTATCCCTCTATTCTGTTTGTGTGAGTCTTGTCTGTCTGTTCTGTTGCTATTTTCATTATCCAGGTTATTTTAGGGTTATAACTCGGATTTTAGGTTGTTTGTCTTGTCGTCAAACCCTTTCATCCTTTACTCAATGAAATACACCTTGTCCTTTTGTGTCATTCTGTTCCTAGTTCTTTTCTCGCTAGTTCTAATGACATGACATGCATGCGGAAATTTTGGCCAGATCTTAGAAACTAATTTAATCTGGAGTTGGATAACTAAAATAAAGAAGAAAAAAATACTTTTGAGGATGAATAAAGAGTTGAAATACTTTGGAATTAAGGTTGAGTAAAATTCACCTTCAAATCATTGTGAAGATCGGGCTTGAGAATGTTTAATCATTTGAAGTTTGTTGGAAAGTTTGACATTAAGGGATGGAAAGTGTCTTGTGACCACGAAACACCAAGAAGACAGGCATGTTCATCAATGATGTGATCGCGACAGGATACTATAATTGGCGTTCTCGAGGCTGGGAGACCCTTTTTCCGCTACCCAAAACACTTTATACCCTTTGTCTCCCCTTTGAGCCTGTGTTATTTTCTTTGACCACCCTCTTTTGGAATCAAAGTTAGAGTCAAGAGTCAAAAAAAATAAAAAATAAATAAATAAATGAAAAAAAAAGGAAAAGGAAAGAAAACAAAAAAAAAGTCCATGTCCCAAGAGTACAAACTGGGGCAATTCTTGGAACGTTCAAATGAAAAAATGAAGAAGAAAAGAACTGTCGAAAGTCCATGCCCTCAGAAGATAGAAGCTGGGGCAAACAAAAGAAAAAAAAAGAGAAAAAAAAAGAAGAAAAAAAAAGAAAAAGAAAAGGAAAAAGACAGAGGAAAGAAAGTTGAAAAATAGTTAGGTCAAATGTTTTAACTACGTTAGACCTGATTCCTTTAAAAAGGGATACGTAGGCAGCCTCACGGTTCAGTCCAACCAAATAAGAATTCAAAAAAAAATCCCAAAAATCCCCAATAGCTGAAACTGGGGCAGAGATTTTATTTCACTTTTGAAAGAGTCGATTCCAAGAGTTGTAAGTCTACAACCCCTAATTTTGAGTCTACGTTGAGCCTTCATGCCGACCCTTCTTTCCAACCCTGTACAAAAACCTTCCAAATAAAGACCTCCTGATCAGCCTTCAAGAATGCCAAGGGACGCATGCAATGAGCAACAGTTGTCACGCGTCATAGAACACTGTCAAGTTGCTTACACAAGAAAGCAAAAGAAAAAGAAAAATAAAAGAAAATGAGAGAGTCTTACTAGTGAAAACCCTCACGGGCACTGTAAGGCGACGGTAAGAAGAGATAAAATAAATGAGAGAGACTTGTTGCTGAAAACCTCTCAGGGCACCACTAGTCGAAAATGAGTCATGAAGCTGATGCAAAGGATTGGCACGAACAAACCCGACTTCAAGGTCATAGTAATGGTAAAGGGAAAGATCAAATCCGTTTGATAGATTAGGTCGTTGAGTCCAAAATGCATTTCATGATCATTAAAAAAATAAAAATAAATAAAAAAAACTCTTCCTTTTGTCCTCCCTGATAGGGACATTTCTCGTTGATACTTGTTTCATTGCATCATTTTGTCCTTCACTCTAGAGTCAGTCCTTGTCAAAACAAGCAAGAAAAGATTTCAAAATCTGCTACCAGCTTTTCAATTGCACAAAGTAAATTTGGCCAGCATACTCGGTTGTTACTGTCAACGTGCCTTGAGGATTCATGCAAAGGCTCCCCCAAAAGACTCTTGTCAGCCTACTTGGCGCAAGCAAAGATAACTTGTGATTTTCTCTGACAGACAAATTGCTCAAAAAGCAGGAAGTCATTCAAGATATCAGAAAAGGTCACCTAAGCAAAGATCTCCAGTTGGAATAAGGCTGATTGAGCCGCAAATACAAATGGTACTGGGTGTAAAACAATCAGAGTGGGTGTAGAACAAAAGTCTCTTGAGACCGATTCAAGCTGATCGAGCAAAAGCCAAACTACCAAAGATCAAGGCCACAAACCGACCACCACCTTTTAAAACTGACAAAATTTTCTTTGTTTGAAACAGGAACAAAGCAGTGAAGAGAAAGTGGTACAAAAAAAACAAAAAAAAAACCAAAAAAAAAAACAAAAAAAAGGATGGAAAAAGAAAAGAAAAAAGGAGAGCCGCTGAAGGGAAGTTTCTCAAATCTTTGCCTTTATTCGTCTTGTTAATATGCATAAAATCATGCCATTGCTCTTTACATTTTCCTCCTAGGGTAATACATCCTAGTCTGATGGATTTTTCTCTCAATAGAAATCTTAGTCTGATGAATCTTTCTCCTAAGATAGAAAACCTAGTCTGATGAATTTTCTCCTAGGATAGAAGTCTTAGTCTGATGAATCTTTCTCCTACGATAACAAAAAAAACCTAGTCTGATGAATCTTTCTCCTAGGATAAACATCTTAGTCTGACGAATTTTTCTCCTAAGATAAGAAAACCTAGTCTGATGAACTTTCTCCTAGGATAGAAATCTTAGTCTGATGAATTTTTCTCCTAAGATGCAAAAGATAAATAACCTAGTCTGATGAATCTTTCTCCTAGGATAAACGTCTTAGTCTGATGAATCTTTCTCCTAAGATAGAAAACCTAGTCAGATAAATCTTTCTCCTAGGATAAACGTCTTAGTCTGATGAATTTTTCTCCTAAGATAGAAGACCTAGTTTGATGTCTCCTAGGATCAAAATCTTAGTCTGATGAATCTTTCTCCTAAGATAGAAAACCTAGTCTGATGAATCTTTCTCCTAGGATAAACGTCTTAGTCTGATGAATTTTTCTCCTAAGATAGAAGACCTAGTCTGATGAATTTTCTTCTAGGATAAGAAATCTTAGTCTGATGAATCTTTCTCCTAAGATAGTAAACCTAGTCTGATGAACTTTTCTCCTAGGACCAAAATCTTAGTCTGATGAATCTTTCTGCTAAGATAATAAATTAGAAAACCTAGTCTGATGAACTCTCTCCTAGGGTAGATGTCTTAGTCTGATGAATTTTTCTCCTAAGATATAAAAACCTAGTTTGGTGGATTTTCTCCTAGAAAATTAAAAAAAAAAAAAAGAGGATGTCTCGAAGAGAAAAAAATGATGATTTTTCTAAAAAAAAAAAACTCATTCTTGGTTCATTTTAGCATAGGTACACAAGTCAGTAGTCTCACTTTCCAACATAGGGTCTCCACTCCCTAGTCTGCTTTTCCAACGTAGGGTCTCCACTCCCTAGTGCAATTTATTTCAGACACAGGGTCCACTCCCTAGTCTCTTGTCCAACATAGGGTCTCCACTCCCTGGTTGATTTCATTATAGATATAGGGCTCCACTCCCTAATCTCTTTTACCCAAGGATACACAATCCCGATTTTAATTGCTTTCAATAAAGAAATAATTTATATTTTTGTTATAATAACTCACGAAATTTTCCTAGTGAAAACTGGGGCAAAAAATTTTGTTCGTTTGTTTGCTTTGGTGCCTGAACAGGTTTCACCGTGAGGCACAAGGTTTGAGATGACCAAAAGAAGAAGTCTCAACCCAAATAAAAGAAAAGAAAAACATGAAAAGAAGTTGAACTCTAAGTGCAGAAGCGGAGAAAAGATGCGGACTGCCCAAGATATGATTGAAGTCACAAGCTTTGCATGTCCCGCCTTGATCCGAAGAGCTGAAGAAAAATGAACCAGCGTTCTCAGCTAACGAGCATCAAGATTCATATCGGAGTCTGCAGGAAGAACCAACCAAGACTCAAGATCAAGATTCAGAAGATTTATAGATAGGAATCTTGTAACTCGTAGCTGATAGGTTTAGTTAGTCTTTTTAATTTTGATTTTGATGTAATAACGGGACCGCGGACCGGAACCTCGACGGAACGGCACCTCAATTGGCTCTCCACCTCAGGACTCCATCACTCTTCCTAATTCTGAACTACACGTGACCCGATTCCTTTATACCCAAGGATATGTAGGTAGCTCAGATACCAGGGCTCGGTCACATTCTCCTTTCTCTTAGCATTTGGTCTTTATAAATAAGGGTCGGGTCAAAAAACCTGTCTCATCGTTCTTTGTCTGAAAACTCTTCGCGTTTCCAGTCAAAGAGGGGCAGCTGTAGACATGTGATTTTTGACCCTCCCCAAGATTTTATATATTTTAGCATGTAAATGTTTAGTTTAGGCCTAATATAGTTATTTCAACTAATTTTGACTCTTTTACTTTATTTCGTCACAAAATTTTTTTTATTTTATGTACCTTTAATAAAGCTGAAAAAAAAGATATACAAAAATAGTATCTTATTTTATTTTAATATGATATTTGAAAATACAAAAAAAAAAATAGGTTTGTTTTAACGGTTAGTCTTATTTCAATAGTTATTTTACTTAAGATTAATTAGTAAATGAGGTCGTATTTTTAGTCTCGTTCACCGAGAAAGAATAAATTTGGGCTCAAACAACCCATTTTTAGGCCTAATTTTCGGACCTAGCCCATAATAACCCAAGCCCAATACCCCTAAAACCTAAGACTTAGACTATAAAAAGAGACCTAGACCTGCACCCTAACCTAGACCCCTAGACAAAAAAGATACGCCGTTTCCTAATCAAAGAGAACGGATTCTGGGGAGTCCAAAACTTAAATAATGCCTTTTTGGGCAAAAAATACCTTTTTACTGTTAAAAAAAAGTTACATAACTACATAATTCGCAGTATAATACTGCGAATTACTTTAACGGAAAGTTAGCCGTTAAAGTGATACGCAGTATTATACTGCGAATTATTAAAAAAATAATTTTTTTTGATAAAACTCAGTACTATACTGCGATCAACACAATTCGCAGTATAATACTGCAAATCGCTTTTAAATTTGGGCCCACCAATAAGTGCTCTGCGGATAACTGACATAACAATAATTCAAATTGATAAAACTCAGTATTGTACTGCGATTTATATTTAAAAAATTTTCATACCAAGCTCGGACTTGCCTTATTTAAAGGCGTTTGAATTTTATGAAAATTCATTCAAAACTCTCCTTCAAACTTCCGTTCATCCTTCTCCCGTCTTCTTATCAATCATTTTTTTTATAATATCTGAAGAGCCAAAAATAAGGGTTTCATTATATTGGGGGGGTGAAGTTGTGTTGGAGAATAACTTTGTGAGGTATAGCTCACCTCCACAGTATCATGTTAAATTGCCGCTTACAATGGAGTACGATAAATTGGTATCGTTGTTATGTAAAAAAAAAAATGAGTGTGAGGAAACGTTCGGTGAACCTTAAAGTAACCGGTAGATTTCCGTATTCAGTGACTCCGCAGGGGTTTGCTTATTATTCTGAGTTTAACATCGAAGATGATGAAACTCTTAGAGATTTTTTTGCGGATTCCGGATGAATACAGGGAATTTATTGTAATAAAATTGTTGGAAATGTACGTCAAGGTTGAAGACGTTTCCAATAATGAGGGCGTGCATAGTAGGGATAACCCCTAGTCAACGAGTGGTTATTCTGGAGCAGTTTTTGCGGGACAGGTTGCTGATGAAAGAGCTTGCCTTGATTTAAACTTGTCACCACCGGCGAATGAGCAGCCACAAAATAATTTTTCGTCTTTATATAATCCACAAGACGATTGGTAAACTTCAATTTTTCTATGCTTTAGCGATGTTTATTTTATGTTTTAATTGGTTTGTATTAACACTCATATATTTCATAGGGGGTACCGTCTGGATATGAATTTTACAAGTTATGACCCCGCCCCTAGTTGGAATATGCGTAGTTCTGGCGTATTGGACCAGGTGGTCCATCCGGGAGTCATCACCAACAAGAAAACATCCATCATGAAACGTCAAGACAGTACGACTTGTAAGTAAAGTGATATAGCTATATGTAAGGTATTTATCTAGTTGGGTAGCTTATCATTTTGTTCTTTTTGTGCAGTGAAAACGAGCATCTTGATGCTCCTGACCTCACACAGTTGGCCATAGACAACGTATTGACTCGTGATTTGGCAGATGCACAGAGTCAGGAAGATGATAGTGATTATGACAACAATGCGGATGAGTCTGGAGATGACACATCCTTCCATGATGAGGGTGATGATGAGGAGGAAGTGAATGTTGAACCTGAGCTGACGAGGGAGCATGTTCCTCCACCTCCCTCTAGACCAAGAGTGTACGAGTCCCACGTGCCATTTCATGAGCGGAATATTCCCTACCTTGATAATTTTCCAAGTATGCCGGACGTGGATGCCCTCACAAGGGATGATGACGAAATTCGGTCAGGGATGTGGGATGAGTCTAGACCAGCGGTGCTGACAAAGGGCATGTATTTCCCCGATAAAGCTCGCCTAATCAGGGCTGTAAAAGTCTACAGCGTAAGAGAGTTTCGTGAGATGACAGTAAGCGAGTCAACTACGGAGGTATTTAAGGCTGTATGTCGTAGATACTTTATGGGTTGTCACTGGATGTTGCGTGCCAGCAAGAAGAAATCAGGGTTGTGGAAAGTGGGTAAATTTATTAGCACCCACAGATGTGAAATGGACACATTCAATGAGAATCACTTCAACTTGGATGTAGACTTGATTTCTCTTGTCTTGATTCCATATTTAGAAGTGTCCATTAGGTTCAAGATTAAAGAGTGTATTACAGCCGTCCACCAGGAGTATGGTTGCACTATAACCAAAAGAAAGGCATATATCGGTCGCAAACGTGCCTTTGAACTTATTTATGGCGACTGGGATAAGTCTTTTTCATCTCTGCCTAGGTACATGGCTGCACTGCAACACTTTAACCCCGGGACTGTTGTTGAATGGAGGCGTGAGCGGAGTCCGGACAGACCCGAATATATTTTCAACTATGTGTTCTGGTCATTTAAACCAGCAATTGATGGTTTTGTGCATTGTCGTCCTATAATTTCCATAGACGGTACTCATGTCTATGGAAAGTATGATATTAAGCTTTTGATTGCAGTTGCAGTAGATGCCAACGGACAAATATTTCCACTAGCCTTTGCCATTTGTGCCAACGAAAGCGAAGAGACGTGGACGCTTTTTTTGAACCACTTGAAGCAGCACGTTGTTAAACAGCGTTCAGGTATTTGTCTAATATCTAATCGACATGGTGGTATTTTAAGTTATGTGCGGCACTTGCCTGAATGGCAGGAACCCTATGCATACCACTGTTACTGTGTGAGGCACCTGAAGGCCAATTTCCAGAAGAAATATCCTGATAAGGCCTTGCATGACTTAATGTGGATGGCCGCAACTGAGCACCAGCAGTGCAAATTCATGAGGCGCATGGAAGCGATCCGGCAGATTGATCAACGAGCATATACTTGGCTGATGGAACATGAGGTTCACATGTGGACATTGCATGCTGATGGCAGCATACGATGGGGAGCCCTGACTAGAAATGTGTCGGAGTCGTTCAACGGCTTGTTGAAGTCTGCCCGTGGATTGCCTGTCACTACCATGGTCCGCATGACATTCAAACAGAGTGCGGAGAGGTTAGTTCAAAGGCATGGAGTTGCATCGGCATTGATGGACAGGGGTGTTCAACTTATGCCAATACCGATGAAAAGATTTGAAAGGTACAGGAGGCGAGCACATTAGCATTCATTTTTACAGTATGATCACGACCGGGGTGTTTTTGAAGTTAAGACCGCTATCCGCGGACATCGTGGGAATAACCTACAGACGGTGAATGAAGCCAGAAAGTTGTGTTCATGTGGGAAATAGACCATCTACCACATGCCGTGCGCACATGCCTTGAAGTGCTTTTAACAAGTTGGTTTAGGGGCAACCAACTATATTGATAGGCAATACAGTGTTGCTGCGTACGTAGACACGTATAGTGGGCAGTTGCAGCCATTAGGTGCTGAGCATTATTGTCCACCGGAACCTTTTAAGATGGTGTGTAACAATGACTATTTGCGCAAGCTGCAAGTGCAAAAGAGAACGCGTATACGGAACCAAATGGATGTTGGTGACACCGTTTATGCGCGTAAATGTGGCATATGCTCGCAAACAGGACACGACCGTCGTAAATGCCCTTCAGCTCCTAGTGCAAGTTCGTCGAATGTACCCAACTATCAAGGATACCCTTAGTCTTTTGTTTTCGTATTTTTTTTTTTGTAATACGTGTCGGTCCTTGTGTATGTTCCAATATTTATCAAATAAAATTATGTTCCATA
This sequence comes from Nicotiana attenuata, assembly GCF_001879085.1. NCBI lineage: Eukaryota > Viridiplantae > Streptophyta > Magnoliopsida > Solanales > Solanaceae > Nicotiana > Nicotiana attenuata. Next base: position 40,690 of record NW_017674741.1, on the reverse strand, counting down.
ATCTTGTTACATCTTATTTTTTAACCTCGCGCCTTTTGATATGGTTGTTCAAATATTAAACATATTGGTGTTTGTAAATAAGACCAAGATTGTGTAAAGAAGACCAAGATTGTGGACCAAAAAAAAAATGACATATTAAAAAATAAATTTAATATGTAAAGCGTGGTACTGAAAAAGATTGTGTTGTCGTACTAAAAAAGCTGAAGTCCATGTGAAAATGCTGTTTTGTTGCAAAAAAATTTAATATGTAAAGCGTGGTATAATACTACATTTTTTTGAGTTGTCTTGTCGTACTGAAAAAGCTGAAAACCATGTGAAAAAGCTGTTTTGTTGCAGAAAAATTTAATATGTAAAGCGTGGTATAATACTACATTTTTTTGAGTTGTCTTGTCGTTCGGAAAAAGCTGAAAACCATGTGAAAAAGCTATTTTGTTGCAGAAAAATTTAATATGTAAAGCGTGGTGTAATACTACGTTTTTTTGAGTTGTCTTGTCGTTCTGAAAAAGCTGAAAACCATGTGAAAAAGCTGTTTTGTTGCAGAAAAATTTAATATGTAAAGCATGGTATAATACTACGTTTTATCAGTTAATCTAAAGCGTGCTATAATACTACGTTTTATGTGAAATCTTGCCTATAAATAACGGGCGCATTCTAGTTATTTTCTGCGCTTAACAATAACCAATAGCAAATATTTTCATAAAACCAAAGTTTCTCTTTAAGAAATGTCTCAACAACCCCTTTATGTCCCAAGGTTCTATTGCGGAGAAAAATGCAGTTTGTACAATTTGTGGGAAGAAGGTGGACGCCGCTACTGGGCGTGTATGAAAAAGTTTGATAGTCAACCTCACGAGCGTAAATATAATCTTGAGGTATGGATGGATGAACCTTGTGAGCAGAAATACTACAAAGAGAGAATTTATTCTTTTCATAATTTGTGTACAAGGCAATGGGAAAGAGAGTGCCGAACCAACCAAGAAATTGAGGAGTTGAAGGCGAAACTAAATGAGGTGGAAGAAGAAAAAAAAAGCTGGAAGACCAACTCAAGTGGTTGGAGCAGAGAATACTAGGCGGTTGTGACTAAACAGTGGCTTGTATGTGTTGAGTGTAGTAGTGTATCTTTATGTTTCCCTTGTCAAGTGTTTTCATTAGTTGTACTGTTTGTTTTTATTATGTGTATGTTTAGGTGCGCTCCTTTTGTGTTTGTGTTGTCAGGTAAAAATAAAATTGTTTATTATTCTGTTACAATAAAAATGTTGTTAAAATATAATTGCTGCCATTATTTACATAATGTAGTATTTTCTTCATAGAATTATTCAAATATTCAACTTATTTGTGAGTTGTCTCGTCGTTCTCAAAAAAGCTGAAATGACTGCAGAAAAAGCTGTTTTGTTGCAGAAAAAAAAATATGTAAAGCGCAGTATAATACTACGTTTTTTTGAGTTGTCTTATCGTTCTAAAAAAGCTGAAAGCCATGTGAAAAAAGCTGTTTTTGTTTCAGATAAATTTAATATCTAAAGCGTGGTATAATACTACGCTTTATGTGAAATCTTGCCTATAAATAACGAGCGCATTCTAGTTATTTTCTGCGCTTAACAACAACCTATAGCAAATATTTACGTAAAACTAAAGTTTATCTTTAAGAAATGTCTCAACAACCCCTTAAAGTCTCAAGGTGCCACTGCGGAAACAAAAGCATGATGAACGAATGTTGGGAAGAAGCTGGACGCCGCTACTGGGAGTGTATGAACACCTTTTATAGGCAACCCAACGTACCTACATGCAATTTTAAGGTATGGATTGATGAACCATGTGAGCAGGAATACTACAAAGACAAGTTGTATCATCTTCATGATGTGTGTAAGAGGCAGTAGGAAAGACAGCACCAATCCAAGCAAGAAATTATCGAGTTAAAGGCGAAACTCAAGGAGGAGGAAGAAGAGAAAAAAAAGCCGGAAGACCAATTCAAGTGGTTGGAGCGGAGAATACTAGACGGTGATGACTAAATAATGACATGTACTTGTTGAGCGTAGTAACGTATCTTTATGTTTCCCTTGTCAAGTGTTTTCATTAGTTCTACTGTTTGTTTTTTGTTATGTGTTTGTTTAGGTGCGCTCGTTTTGTGTTTGTGTTGTCATGTAAAAATAAAATTGTTGTTCAAATTCTGTTACAATAAAGTTATGTTTGTCTTTGCGTTGTACTGTTAAAATAAAGTTGTTGTTCAACCGCAGTTAATACAAAATAATTGTTAAAATATAATTGTTGCAATTACTTACATAATGTAGTATTTTTACAAAGTACAAACAAAAGTAAATCAATGAGTCCCGCAGCCTGTGTGCTTCAGTGCTGCTACTGGCCTGAGTCGCATCCCCTGTCGCCCGGGTACACTATCGGGATCATCATCATCAAGTCGCCTCTTTATGTGAGGATGCACAGCAGCATCGACAGTACAACTGGCAGGATCGGTAGAAAAGGCCGTCGGGCCGTCAGCAACCTACAAAACAAGCAGTAAGTTTAGCAAGTGAAAAATGTATATTAGTATTGTACGTGTTAAATCAAAGCCATTTTCTCACCATGGTCTCGTCGGCCTCCGTGGTATCCTCATCAGCGCACACAGTGGCCTCCGTGATGGGCTGGGACAAAGCCTTAATAAGAAAATTAAAAATTAATTTATGAGAAATCATTAAGGAAAAGAAAACAAATTGAAAATTCACAGTAATACAAAACATACCTGCGCCTGTGGTAGATCCGCATCAACCGTCGGGGATGAGGCATAACTCAACCTGCGCCCGCCATCCACGTCCCGGGTCGGACGATGCTCAGCTGCGGTATATGGGCTTGCAAAGAACTGGTCTACATCCCCGTCGAAGGTACCCGTGATCAACAATGCTCCTGACGGGGTGTCCTGCGATGCTGGCAGAGATAGCTGAAGGCTGTACGACGGCATGCTGCTAGAAGGCTCATCTACCCGAGGGATATAACCCGGCTGATTATCTCCAAGATCCTCATCTCCAAAATCCTCATCATGTCCGTCAACAGGTGGGTCGACAGGTGCCTCAACGCCCCCTTGCTGGGAAGCACCTCCTCGTCGTCCCCCGCGACCCCGTGGGGCACCCCTGCCTCGTGGGGCACCCCTCCCTCGTGCCCTAACCCTGCCTCGTGGGACAGCCCTACCCCGATAGTAGTCCTCTGGCGCCACATACTGAGCCTCGTGATCCAACCTCGCGCCATCTCTTGCTTGAAACAGGGTCCGACGAGCCAGCTCTGCCACCCGCCGGCCATACTCAACGATTGCAGCATTGTCGCCATGCTGCTGCATCTCCTGTCCCAACTGGTAGACCAGGTGATGCCCAATAGCCTGTGAAACATTTAAAATATTAATTAAATAACGCTATATCACAATTATAAGATATTAATAAGCCACAAAAACATACCAGTGCTGCTCTAGCCATCCCATAAATATATCGTCCACCCTGGTACGGTCATCCCGCTGATAGTGTGTAGGCACCCATGCAGGCTCCCCCGGTATAGGCTGGGGACGGTGAAATTGGTCAAGCACACGCTCTGTGGCATGATACTCAACCACATCGAAGAAGATCATCGGGATCGAGGTGCTCCAAAGCAGTCGGTCGACTGAGCAATAATCGGGCAGCTGAGCTAGCAACTCGTCGTTGTATGGCGTCCAAATGAACTACCAAATAATAATATAAAAGTGAGTATATGCGCAACACAACTTAATTTATAACAAGTAAGTGTAGGTACATATTTACCTGTCCGGCCACTAGCATATCTAACACATCCCTCACAAGGGGGAGATTATGATGAGCATCAGAGCCTCGGTAGTTCCCAAGCCGGAGAACCCACCTAGTAGCTAGAGGGAGAAACGGATAAGCCTCACCCGGCTCTAGTGGTGGCAGAGGTGGCTGCAACGGCATGATCCGCTGCCATGCCCAAACATAAGATAAAAGGTTGATGTAAAATTTAAGAGTCATTTCGGCCATATAGAATTCGGCGTAATGAACAGAGTATTGAAAAATGTTGTCACCTGTAGAAGGGGCAGAAAACCACATATGTCCACCTGGCAAAGCATGCTCGCCCGGCACAGACTCCGGTATAGGTATGCTAGAACAGCAGCACCCCAGCTGTACAGGGGTAAATCATCTAGCTGCTGCAGATGATGCAGAAAGCGCATACTCACTAGACTTCCCGAAGTGTTCGGGAACAAGACACCCCCAAAAAGCAGGAGCAGCGCCAACCTCGTGTACCGCTCAATATGGAGATCCTCTGTCTCGCCGGTAATGTCTGGGTGCAAAAACGCCATATGGTCTCTGATAGCTGACAAAGAAACGCGACTGCCCCCTTGTCACGACCCCAAACCCGGTCGTGATGGCGCCCAACACTAATGCTAGGCAAGCCCGACCATTTACTCTCTCAACCCGAGCACAGAGCTCAAAACCAATTAATCAGATACTTAAAATTAAATATTAATACTAATAGTTGAAATACTCAATTAAAACAATACGAAATACTGACATAAACTGTAACTCCCAAAGACCTGGGGTCATGAGTCTAGAGCCTCTAACTAATACAGAGTCAAGAATCCTCAAAATAAGTATGTTCTAAAGTACGGAAATAATAAAGGGATAAGGGAGGAGTCGGGTCCTGCGGACGTCATAGCAGCTACCTCGACCACTCCTGGAACTCTGGAAACCAGCGGCTAGCTCAACTAAGCTCCCGAAGTACCTGAATCTGCACACAAGGTGCAGGGAGTAGGGGGTGAGTACTACCAACTCAGTGAGTAATAAGCATATAAAATGTCTGAAGATAAGAAATCCACGAAATGCCACAAAGTAAAGCTAACACTAACAGTCCAACACCTAACTACGAACCAACAACAAAACAACTTCAAATATATCAGTCAAGTATAATGTAAGGATGCAATGCAATGCACATGACCGCTACGGCGCGTAGCCCGATCCATTTAACGTCGACGGCGCTCACTGGGGGTGTGTACAGACTCCGGAGGGGCTCCTTCAGCCCAAGCGCAATATAATCATACCATTTGCTGCGGCGTGAAGCCCGATCCATACTCAGTCCACAATATGCATATGAGTCACGTAACATATTCAATTAATTTCCCAATTTCCAATTTATTAAGAAGAATATACTTTAGATATTTAACTTCAGGAAAAGTGACTTAGCATTTCATAACAGTGATTAAACACAGGACTGAGATCAATGATTATATAAAGCATGCTATCACAATGACATTCATCCTCTAAGGATGCTACAGATCGGCACAAGGCCCCAAACACGGCAATAAGCCCAGATATATTCAATACAGGGTGCGTATCAGTCGCCAATATAGAAACATTCTTGTTCGGGATGGACCAAGTCACAATCCCCAATCATAACCAATCCCGCACCTGCCATGGGGTGCGAATCACGCCCTACAATAGCGTCACAATGTGATAAGCCGGGGTTTCAAACCCTCAGGCCATCATATACACCAACTACTCACCTCTAGCCGGCCGTAGAATGGTCCGCAAGGCCTTTTCCTTTCGTATCGGCCTCCTCGCGCGTCGAATCTAGTCAAAATCACAACGAATACATAAACTATGGGTTAAAGAAACCGATAACCCAATCAAAAATACTCGAAAAGTACTAAAATTCACGAAGTTGGTAAAACTCGAGCCCCGGGCCCACTTCTCGAAAAATTCCGAAAATCACACCAACGGATTCCTCGTCTCGCCACGAGTCCGTACATATAAAGTTTACCGAAAACGGAGCTCAAATGGCCTTTCAAATCCTAAAAATTCGTTTTCAAAACCCAAGCCCTAGTTCTTCACAATTTCTACCCACTTTCATGAATTTGAGTGTTGATTCTTCCATAAAATGGTGTTTTCTAGTCAAGAGACTTACCTCAAATCAATACCCGTTGAAATCCCCGTCAAAATCGATCAAAAAGCTCTCAAGGCGGTGTAAAAATGGTGGAAAAATGATGGGTTTCGCAACTGAAATAACCCTTAAAACTATTCTGTCCGCCCAGTCTTTCCTCTATGCGATCGCTTCACTACTAACGCGATCGCATATCACAATCTCAAACCTCCCAAAAATTCCTTCTACGCGATCGCAGAACACCCCTTGCGATCGCAGAGCACTCCTTTCCTCTTCTACGCGATCGCACACCTAGCCACGCGACCGCACTGACCAAACTCTCAGACCTATGCGATCGCAGAGCCCTTTACGCGATCGCATAATGCAAAAATCNCAAGAACTCCCACAAATCGTCAGGTCTCCTGGCGCGGAGAGGCTGATCCGATAGATGTCCCTCCCATACAAAGGAGGACCTATGGTCGCCCTGCAACACTAATAGCTAATCCTCGGTTGGTCCAGGATGCGCAGGCGGCAAGTCCATGTCGTCTAATATAATTTAAACAAAATAATTTGTGTGTGTTAATTTAGTGAATTAAATAATTATTTTTATAATTGGACTGAGTAATTATCTATCGGTTCCAAGCTCGATATTTGAGGCCCGGTAGCACCATGTTATCCTTAATTATTATGTGTGTCAATTTCAACATTTTTAGAATTTTGTTAGTTTAATGAATTAAATAATTATTTTTATAATTGGACTGAGTAATTATCTATGGGTTCCAGGCTCGATATTTGAGGCCCGGTAGCACCAAGTTATCCTTAATTATTATGTGTGTCAATTTCAACATTTTTAAAATTTTGTTAGTTTAATGAATTAAATAATTATTTTTATAATTGGACTGAGTAATTATCTATGGGTTCCAGGCTCGATATTTGAGGCCCGGTAGCACCAAGTTATCCTTAATTATTATGTGTGTCAATTTCAACATTTTTAGAATTTTGTTAGTTTAATGAATTAAATAATTATTTTTATAATTGGATTGAGTAATTATCTATGGGTTCCAGGCTCGATATTTGAGGCCTGGTAGCACCAAGTTATCCTTGATTATTATGTGTGTCAATTTCAATATTTTTAGAATTTTGTTAGTTTAATAAATTAAATAATTATTTTTATAATTGGACTGAGTAATTATTTATGGGTTCCAGGCTCGATATTTGAGTTAATTTGACAACATATATTAATTTGTTAGTTTTGTAAGTTTATTTTTATAAATTAAATAATTAATTTTGTAGAGTGTAATTGGATAAAGTTTGTAGTTAGTACATACTTAAACTACAAACACTATACGCTAAAAGGCTCTATATTATACTACACTAAAAGGCTCTATATTTTACTACGCTAAAAGGATCTACATTTTACTACGTCATAAGTCTCTATATTTTACTACGCTAAAAGGCTCTATATTTTACTACGCTAAAAGGCTCTATATTTTAATACGCTAAAAGGCTCTACATTTTACTACGCTAAAGGGCCACTATTACATATAAAAACAACAAACATAACATACATATGAACAACAAACTAAATAAATAATATTTATTTATTATTTAAGCAAATAAAAATATAACATTAACAATAAAAATTATTTATCAATTTTTATCTATTTTTTGTCCCAAAGCTAATAAATCAATCCGGGTATAAATAAGATACAAATTTAAACACAAACATAACACAAATTCACATGAAAACACATTCAACAAAATAAATATGCATATACTCTACGAGTTTCGACATAAACAAAATCGAAATACCTCGATTTAAGTTTTTTGAAAATGATCCAAATCGATTTTTTGAACCCGAAAGAAGGAACCCAAGGCTTGTGCTATGTGCGGGACCTACACTCTTCGCTTTTTGGGTGACGGGTGGGGCCCAAATTTTTTTTTTAATAATTTCGCGGGGGGGGGNNCATTTCATGTCGTGTGGTGGTGTGTTCCAAAACGGCAAGTGTACGACAATCGTAACTTGTTCAAGAAATAATTCCATAAATCCTAAAAGCGGTTATAAAGTTAAAAATGCACCATAGGTTTAAAACATGTAATTAATCAGATAATTAGGCCGATTTTAATAGTTTAAGCGACCGTACTCGAACCACGGAACCCGGAAATGCCTAACACATTCTCCGGGGTTAACAGAATTCCTTATCTATAATTTCTGGTTCGTAGACTTTTAAATAAAGTCAACCTCGATTTGGGATTTTAAAATAAACCGGTGACTTGGGACACCAAATAAACTATTCCAAGTGGCGACTCTGAAAAATAAATAAAATAATCACATTTCAATTAATGTCACTTTAATTGGAAAAACTCCCTTATATCCCCTCTCGGGGGGGGGGGGGGGGGAGGGGAGGGGAGGGGGGTGTAAAAAGGAGGTGTGACACCTGCAGGTTCCGATAGACAGGTAGAGAGTCCTCCAAGTAGGCGATCAACTCAGCGGAAGATGTTGGTGCACTCCATTTGCTCCGGAGTTGCTTGTTTGGTCAGTATAATTTAGATGTGTATTGTTTGGTATGGCGGGGCTCTGTCCTGACCTTTACGATATTATGTATTCTTAGAGGGTTGTAGACAGATGTCATGTATACGGATCCTTGTATGGCCTTGCCGGCCTATATTTTGAGTATATAAAGGATCATGACGGCCTTATACGCCCTATGTCATATGTATAAGTTTGGATTACATGTTGGATCGTCCAATGCCGAGTATTTCTCCATGTTTTATTCTACTTATCTCACGATAGCCTCTCTGGCTCATTTACCTATGATAGTATGATACAAAAAGATATGTTATGTCGATACGCGGTCGAGTAAGGTACTGGGTGCCCATCGCGGCCCATTGGTTTGGGTCGTGATAGAAATGAACTTAGTCGGGTAGTTGCATTGAAACAGTACATGTTAGACTGCTATTGGGCTTGAAGTGAAAGCCCAAGGCGGCAACTTCTTTTGGAGGAAATAGGGTAGGTCGCTCATGTCTGATACTATAGATCCCTATTGGGCCTTAAACACTGAGTGAGGCCACATGCAAGTCCCAGAGTTGGTTTAACTCTATACCTAAACAAGGGTGGGTCTGGGCCAATTGTTTAGCCCACCTCAATGTTGGCAACGATTAAGAAACCAAATAACTGAGGGAATTGAAACAGAAGTTTATCCAGATTACATCCATAATTTGAAAGAAAGGCCATTGCAAAGATAATTAAATATGATTACATTATTCATATGATAAAATACTAAATTCTACAACTCAATATAGGCATCCCTTCGAAGTTACTGCTCGAGAAAACCTGTTTGAGAGCTTTGAAAACTGCAAATTGAACCAACTGGTTGTCAAATCTGTAGTCCTGAGCTTTCAACTCATTATGTATATCATAAACCACCAATTTCCTTATAGAACACGAGTCATTAGCTACCCATGAAGCTAATAATAAGGAATACAGCATTAAACACGTTTTCATCTCAACCAATCACATATTAAACATTTATTTCATGCTTCATGAGTCACAATTTGAAATGATGAATTCTATATGTTCATAGGATATTAAAAACAAAAACAACATACATCACTGTCAATTCAAAACAAACGACAAACAATAACAATTACATCATGTATTTTGTTAATGCAGATTAGGATTACATTACTAGAGATCAAACAGTACCTTCGGATGCAGAAATCGAAAATAATGGTGATGAAGGAAGGAATGGAGCTCAACTACAATCCCAACAAATAATCAACAGTAAACAGTAGTGATTTTGAGACAAAATCACTCTCTTAGTACCCAGCAAGTAAGAAGTAATCAATCTGTAACGACCCTACTGATCGTTTTGATTTTTAGATTCCCGTTTCCCTATTTAATAGTGGTCACAGGCATAACAACACAATCCGCCACGCATTGTCACATGCATAAAAACACCATCCGCCACGCATGGTCACATGCATAACAACACTATCCGCCCGGCGTGGTAACAAGCATAATAACACAATAAGCCCAACGTGGTCACAGACATAACAGTACAATCCGCCTGACGTGGTCACAAGCATAGTCACATGGCATAACAACATAATCTACCCGGTTTGGTCACATGCATAACAGTACAATCCGCTTTTCGTGATCACATGTATCCGGTCCAAATCAAATCACACACAAGCAAATATACAATAATACATGTATATGATGAATGAATAACATATCTCATTTTTCGGGACTGGTATAAACGACATGCTAAAGCGTAGGCATGTGCAAAGTGTGCTATCAGCCCTCAAATTGATAATTTCATCACAGAATAAAAATTATCAAGTTTATTCAGGGAATAAGCCTCTATATAACCTCAAACATAGCTCAAATAGTTCACAACATTGCAAATAGGAGAAACATCATAGCTTAAGCTTAACAATAAATTCTAGGCATCTATATATTAAACTCACATTAGGTAGAAATCACTTAAATTCAATTGCTAGGTGAAAATCCCTCTCCAAGGAGCTCTAAAATCAGCCAAGAAATGAGAAAAATGCAGAAAATCGCCTCAGTCTCAATTAATAACAAGTGATCTGCCCAATGGTCATGAAAATCTGCCAAGGCCCAGAGAAGCCTGCCAAGGCCCAAAAAACCCTCTTCGCGAATGCAATCAGGTCCTCGTGATCGCGAAGGCTTGCACAGCCTACGCGACCCAGACCCTTTTACACAATCGCGGACCTCCCAGTGCCAACGAGAAGGCCACATGCCTTAAGCCTTCGCGAACGCGACTAACCTATCACGAACGTGAAGCACACAACGCCCCATCCACAAATTTCTTCATCATGAACGTGAGACTCCCTCTGCGTTCGCGAAGAAGGAAACCAGTAGCAGAAAATCTACTATTTTGGACTTAACTCCGGGTGGTCCGAAATACATCGAGCCACCCAAGACCCCGTCCAAATGCACCAACAAGTCCATATACGTAATACAGACCTACTCGAAGTCTCGAAATACGAAAAACAACATCAAAACTAAGAACGCACCTCAAAACCAAATCAACCAACCTTTGAACTTCAAACATCTCCATCTAGCTTCGAATGCGATAAATCATACTTAGACAACTCGGAATGACGCTAAATTTTATGCGCAAGTCACAAATAACCATACAAACCTATTTCAAGGCTCAGAATCCCAAACAGACATCGATAACACCAAATTCTACTTCGATCCAAATTTAATAAACTCTAAAACCTTCAAGGCGCAAATGTTCGACATTAAGCGCTAAAATGCTGCCAGATCACCTAAAACTCGTCCAATCACAAAGTATACAAATCATCTTACAAACCTACCGGAACCAACAAGTCCTGGTTTTGAGGTCGTTTATTTAAAATATTGACTCAAGGCAGACGTGGCTACCTTAGGCTTCAACCCGATGTTGGGTAAATTATGGGATCATGTTGAAAAACCTAGTGATAGGTTACAAGTACCATGGTCATAAGTATTTTATTTTATGTTTTGATGATCTAACAAACTTACAATCGAGAACCAGATGAAGAGCATGTTACACATTTACAAGACCTTACGATCACAAGGTTCCAGCTTGGGATATGGCTCAACTCTTCAGAGCAGAAGGAAAAGCTGAGGGAACAGGTCCTTACAGTTCCCAAGGTGACTGTACGAAGTCAACTCTCCAGCTGGAAAGTTGTTGCCTGCACACCCTACAGTACATGAACAATGCATCAATCAACTTTCGGTGGAAGACTTTTTACCTACCTTGCTTACATCATTGTAAGTGATGTCACACATGTATATATACAAATAAGGTAAGTAAAACACTTCACTTGAACACTTAGAGATTTCACTCAAGCTCACTCACGTGACTATCCAGCAAGAATGTTTCAAGTGCTTCAAGAACAAAGAACAAAACAACTACGGACCAGTTCCCACATCAAGTCATTAATATGTCCTTAGTTGAGTTGTAACTTTGTAGTAGTTCTTCAATTGTATTTCCTACTTAGCTCGTTTAGAAGCATTCTGTAGGAACCCCTTTGTAAATCTTAAACCCTTGTGTGTTTTAGTCTTGGCTAGAGTTAGTCAAGTTGTATAGTCTTTGTAATAGAGTTGTTAAAAAGTGGCTTGTAATAGAGTATTACAAGTTAGTAAGGGATTAAGAGGTTAATTCCTAGATTTCATAGGTTGTAATCTAAAAGTTGCTCAGTAGTGAAGTTAAAATCCTACATGGATAGGTCGTGGTTTTTAATCCCGTTGAGCTGAGAATTTTCCACGTAAAATTCATTTTTTCATTTACTTACTGTTGTGTGCGTGTGTTCTAGTAGAACTGATAGAGAACTTGGTTCTCTATAGAGTTTGGTGGACCCTTATATTCTATCAATTGTTATCAGAGCAGGTTCTGTCTATCAGGTTAACACCCATAAAAGATCCTCATGGCTGCTCCTCCAATCTTCGAAGAAGGCCAGTCTACTTACAGACCATCTATGTTCAATGGACAGTATTATAGATGGTGGAAAACTAGGCTGCACGACTTCATCATGGCTTAAGATTCTGAGCTATGGGATGTCATATGTGATAGACCCTTTGTCCCTACCATGAACCTTGGCGACCCGTTTGTAGCCATTCGTAAGTCAAGGAAAGAATTCAACGATGCTGATTGAAAGGCCATAGAGAAGAACTTTCGTGCAAAAAAAATTCTGGTGTATGGCATTGGTCCTAATGAATACAACAGGATATCGGTATGTCAGTCAGCCAAAGAAATCTGGGAAGCCCTTCAGACAGCTCACGAAGGAACAACACAGGTCAAGAAATCCAAAATCGACATGCTCACAACTGAATACGAGCTTATCAGGATGAAAGACGATGAATTTGTCCAAGATATGCATATCCTGTTCACCTCCATCATCAATGAGCTTCATGAAACAAAATGGTTAGAAAAATCCTCATTGTGCTGCCCAGTTCCTGGGAAAGCAAAGTGAACACCATTACAGAGGCAAAGGACTTGCAGGAGCTAACTATTGATGAGCTTGTTGGCAATCTAAAAACATATGCAATGAAGAAGAAGAAGGACAGTGAAAGAAGAGAGCCCAAAGGGGAGAAGAACCTCCTCAAGATAGAAAGCAATGACTCAAGTTGTGAGGATGGTGATATGGCATACCTGACAAGAAGATTCCAGAAGATGGTTCGAAAGAATGGAGGCATTCCAAAAGGGGAAGTTCTAGCAAGCCAAAGAATTATGACCTCTGCCATAAATCTGGCAAGCCATGACATTTCATCAAGGATTGCCCTCTCCTAAAGCAGGACCAGTGCAAGAACAACTCTGACAAAGCAGCCAAAAGGAACCCGGTTCCTAATAAACGCTTCAATAGAAAAGACGCCGCTGACAATGTCGGGAGACAAGCTCTTGCAGCATAGGAAGATTCGTCAAGCGAATCTGGAGAAGATGATGAACCAGGTAATAACTCTATGATGGCAGTAGAAGGTGAAGCAACCGAGTATGATTCAATTTTTGCTTTGATGGCCCAGTCTGATGATGAGGTAAATTTTCTGGATGTTCAGAGAAATCTAAAATCCTATTCTCTTAAGAAAGTCATGTCTTTGGCAAATTTGTTAATCGACGCTTTATCATAGTCTTATAAATGACAAAGATACTTTAACAGTTGAACTAGGACAAGCAGAATAGTTTAGAGATGACCCAGTAGTAGTTGCAGTTGACTTAAGGGAGACAATTGAGAACCTGAAGAGAGAAAGAGATGATCTTATGGTTGTTGTGGTGGACCTAAAAAAGACCATTGAGAGTATAAGTATGGAAAGAGATGCCATAATTGAGAAAGTTTCTAGCATTGAGCATGAGAAAAACGTCCTTCAAGTGGTGGTAATGTATTTGAAGGAAACAATTGGAGAACTTAAAATGGAGAGTAGGCCTAAAAATTCTCAAAAAGGAAAGGAAGTTGCAAGTGAGGCACACATTAAGCTTGAAAGTGAGTTAAATTCAGTGAAGTCTAGTCTGTGTGCTGAGCTTGAGAGAAACAAACAACTTCAGGAAGAATTAGGTAGAATGAAGAGTGATCTTGAAAAATTACTCAAGTGGACCTGGTCAACTGATGCTGCTATGTACACAAACAATGGGGGAAACATGCACGTGATTGGATTTCAAAGTGAAAAGATTCCCTACAACCATCATATCAAGTACGTTAATGTACCTGATAATTGGCTTTCCACTCACTGTGGTAACAATGGGAACCTGAAAGGAAACTGTAAGGCCAGATCTCAGTCACAGTTGAAAAACAAATCTTTTGCTGTAAAAGTAACTACTAGTAGAGAACCTGGTCCCTCATATAAAAAATGCATAATGCCTGCATGGACCAAAAATCTCTTATTCACCCATTTCCTCATTATAAGGGACCCAAATTAGTTTGGGTTCCTAAAGCTAACTCCTAATTTTTCTTGTGCAGGGAACAGTGAAAGGAAGCAGCCTACAATGATACATGGACAGTGGCTGCTCAAAGCATATGACTAGAAGCACAAATGATTTCCTTTCACTTAAGACCCTGCAAGGAGGAAGTGTATCCTTTGGAAATGGAAAGAAGGGATACATACTAGGAGTTTGAAGGATTAGGAAGTCTCTCTCTCACTCAATCGAAAATGTGTACTACGTGAATGGATTAAAGTACAACTTGCTAAGCGTTTCCCAAATCTTTGACAAGGGAAACAAGGTGGAATTTGTGTCAAAAATTTGTACAGTCACAAACCTGGTGTCTGGTGAGATGGTGCTAGTGGCAAAAAGATACAAGAATATTTATGTAGTTGATTTTGAGTCTCTGAAGAATGGTGATCTATACTGTCTAAGTGCTGTTGATGATGATGATGAATTATGGCACATGAGGCTAGATCATGCTAGTTTCACGTTGTTGAACAAATTAGTCAGGAATGACCTGGTTCGTGGTATGCCCAAGTCAAGCGTCAAGGATGACAAAGTCTGTGATGCATGTGTAAAAAGTAAGCAAGTCAGATCCTCATTCAAGCCCAAAAAGGAAGCCAGCACCATAAGGACACTTGATCTCCTTCACATGGATCTCCGTGGACCTATGAAGGTGCCAAGAAGACGAGGAAAGAAGTACATCTTTGTGATAGTTGATGACTATTCCAAATTCACCTAGACTTTGTTCCTCAGGACCAAGGATGAAACCTTTGAAGTGTTTGTTGCTTTTGTCAAGAAAATCCAAGTGAAGATGGGTAATAAAGTAGCCTGCATTAGGTTTGATCATGGGACGGAGTTTGACAATGTCAAATTCGATGAGTTCTTCATTGAAAATGGCATCACTCACAACTTTTCAGATCCAAGAACACCTCAACAAAATGGTTTTGTAGAGAGGAATAATAGAACTCTTGAAGACATGGCAAGAACAATGCTAATAGACAGTGGGATCGCAAAGTATTTTTGAGCAAAAGTTATCAATACTGCGTGTTACTTGGTGAACAGGTGCATGATCAGGTCCCTTCTGAAAAAAACTCCATATAAACTGCTTAATGGAAGGAAGCCCACGCTGACACATCTAAGAACTTTTGGGTGTAAATTCTTTGTTCACAATAATGGAAAGGAAGCTCTTGGAAAGTTCGATGCCAAAAGTGATGAAGGAATTTTTCTTGGATACTCATCTCAAAGCAAAGCTTACAAAGTATACAACAAAAGGACTCAATGTGTCGAAGAAAGCATAGATGTGATCTTTGATGAAGCTCACCTCCCCTGTGAGAATTACAGACATGTTGATCAAGATGGAGAGCCCTTATCTGTTCCAGGTGAAGTAATTGACATGGCAAATAAAAAGGCAGATATAATGAGCCATGTCAAGGAATCCAGTGAAGATGATGCAAATACATCTCCATCCATTGGAGAGGAACCTGGTCCCCCGATTACAACAACTGAAGCTGAAAACAGAGTTTGTTGATGCAGTCTAAGGAACTCCACTTTGTGAAGTAAGAAGCACCCAAGAACCCCAGTCAGACATACCTAGTTCCTCTACCAATGAGATTCAAGCACCAAATTGGAGGTTCAAAAGTTCACATCCTCTTGACAACATAATCACTCCTATTGACTCAGGAGTTCGAACCAGATCAAAAGCAAGAAATTCACTTGCATTCTAAGCCTTTCATTCCCAAATAGAGCCCAATGATATAAAAGAAGCGTTGAAAGATGCAGACTGGATCATAGCCATGCAAGAGGAGCTGCATCAATTTGAAAGGAACAAGGTATGGCACCTGGTTCCTCGAGCTGCAGATCCAACCATCATAGGAAGCAGGTGGGCATTCAGGAACAAACTTGATGAGTTTGGAAATACAACAAGAATCAAGGCAAGGCTTGTAGTTCAAGGCTACAATCAGGAAGAATGGATTGATTGTGATGAAACATTTGCTCCAGTAGCTCGAACGGAAGCCCTTAGAATTCTAATTGCCTTTGCATTTAATATGGAGTTCACACTGTTCCAAATGGATGTCAAAAGTGCATTTCTAAATGGCTATCTGAAAGAAGAAGTCTATGTCAAGCAGCTTCCTGGTTTTGAGTGTCACGAGCACCCTAAGCATGTGTTTAAACTGGATAAGGCATTGTACGGGTTAAAACAGGCTCCTAGGGCTTGGTATGAAAGGTTGTCAAAATTCCTTCTACAAAATGGCTTTACAAGAGGGAATATTGACAACACCCCTTTTCTAAAGAAACGAGGGAGGAAACTGCTCATTGTTCAGGTGTATGTTGATGATATAATCTTTGGAGCCACAGCTGACTCTCTCTGTGAATAATTTGCAAAACTCATGTGAGTGAATTCGAGATGAGTATGATGGGAGAACTTAATTTCTTTGTAGGACTTCAAGTAAAGCAATCTAAGAAGGGAACATTGATAAGTTAGCAGAAGTACATCAAGTAGCTGCTGAAAAGGTTTGATATGGAAGCATCAAAAATCATCGACACGCCCATTGCCGCAGCCACCCGTCTAGACATGGATGAACTTGGTTCCCCTATAAATCAGACCATGTATAAAGGCATCATAGGGTCACTCTTGTATCTCACTGCAAGCATACCAGACATTGTTTTTTGCGTGGGTCTCTGTGTAAGGCTCAAAATTAGTCCAAAGGAATCTCATCTGAAGGCTGCCAAGATAATACTAAGATATCTCAAAGCAACGCAGGACCTGGTCCTCTATTATCCCTCAGGTGACATCTTTGATCTTATTGGGTATGCTGATGCTGATTATGCAGGATACCTGGTGGACAAGAAATCACGTCTAGAATGGCACATTTCCTGGGTTTTTGCTTAATCTCATGGGGTACAAGGAAGCAAAACTCTTTGGCACTTTCAACTACAGTAGCTGAATATGTAGCAGCTGCCTCTTGTTGTGCTCAACTTCTGTGGATCGAGCAATAGTTGGAAGACTTTGGAGTATTCTTAGATTGTGTGCCGCTCTTATGTAATAATACTTGTGCACTCAACATGGCAAAAAATCCAGTTCAACATAAGAGGACCAAGCACATTGATGTGCGTCATCACTTCCTCAGAGATAATGTTGAAAAATGGCTTACATGCATGAAATTCTGCAGCAGCGAAGATCAAATTGCAGATATATTTACCAAAGCCTTGAGCAAAGAACACATCGAGCAAAATCGTCTGGCATGGGGTTGTTGAAACCCAATTGAGAACATGGTCCCTCAATGATTGCTATGAAAGAAATGTTCATGTAAACTTAGCTAAAAGGTGTTTTCTGGCAAATTCTAACTCATCTCTATACCGATACAGTTAGACACGCTTGATGATTGCAAAGCAAATAAGTAGTTGAGGCTGTATACACTAGTAAAAAGGGCAAAGCTTACATATAAGAGATCAGTCAAGGAACCTGGTTCTCCTGACAAATGTTAGTAGTTTCTCTATTCTCTCATGCACAATTCTAAACAATTAAAACAAGTGCCACATCATCAGAATGTCAGTTTTTAGTTTTGTGTCTTTTGAACCCAAACGTCTCACCCGTTATTGATCGACCCAACTCCCAAAATCATGCCGCCATTTCTAACCGATCCCTCTTTCATTATAAATACATCTATCACTGTCATCACACTCCATACATCAACACTTCAAAACATGTTTCCTATTCTTTCTCTCTTTAGTTCACCGAATATTCTCTCTTCTTCTCACCATGGCTAAAAATCAAATGATTTCTATTATCACCGAGTCTTCACAAGTTGAAACACCAACGCCAGACTCCCCTCTTCACACTACTGATAACCAAAACCCTAGAACAAAGTCACTCCCACATTTCATCTTCTCTCCTATCCATTCGAGTTCCGGTTCTCAAAAGAGTCGCAAAGCATCAACTCCCACAAGAGGTGTTGCCCAGAGCTCTTCTCTTACCTCGCCAGAAAAGAGGGATGAAACGAGTATTTCTGAGAATGAAGAAAATCGAGAAATCTCAAGTTCTCCTATAGAAGAAGGGTCAAAGGTAGACCAGACTGAGGGAAATAAAATTGCTGACTCAACAAAGACTGCTCCTGATCCCTTGTCCACAAGTACCGCTACTACTTCTCCTGAGTTTCTCATGTATCTACAAGAAAAGGAAGCCATAGAAAATATGATGTCCATCACCAATGAAGGGGTTTTTTTCAGAGGAAGTGAGGATGATCTTAAGACTCAGGGGAAAGAATCTGAGCCTATTGTAGAGGATAATGAGCTTGTGCCTATTGAACCTTTAGCACAGGAAGGTGCTACTGGGAAACCTGTTGGAGGACCTAATCCTCCTTTGGAGGATCCAACTCCAGGTCTCTCTCAAGAACCCCAAGTTAGTACTGACCCTGCTCCCTCTCCTCATTTAGATTTTGAGCCTCTAAGTGTGATTATGCCTGAGACAAGCCCTGTGTCTGAAGAACAAAAGGAGGATAGTGAAGAAGATTCTGATGATTTACTAATTGCAGTCAGCCTAGGCGTAGAGTAGTTGTTGGTGAAGAGGCAACTCCTATGCGACCCACAATAAGGTTGCAAAAGAAGAGGCTATTGAGTCTGCGCTTAAGAACAGTCAAGCTAAGTTAAGGAGAAGAAAATTAATGAAAGATGGCAAAGTTGTAAATCAGAATATAGTGCCTGTTGTGAATATGGATGAAGAAGAAGCGGAGGAACCTAGTACGTTGACTAGAAAGTTATAAAAAAAATATGGTCTTCTCAAGCCAAAAGGGGGACCTTCTGTGTCAGCTAAAAATCTCACTAAGTATGATGACAGTGTTGCTACTAAGAATGTGGTGAAAGAATTAGGTGATAAATTTGTAAAGTCCGATAAAAAGGAGAAGAGTGTTCTCAAGACTACTAAGAGAAAGGTTGATACTGATGAGGAACCTGGTTCCTCAAAGAAGGCGAGAGTTGGTGATCCGGGGAGTGCTGGGAAAGAGAGATTGAGAAGTCAAAAGGTACTTTGGGGATGCACATTTGCCTCTGATGTCCTTGAGGAGGCTGGTATGAGACAGTTGGTTGAGATTTGTGATTTCCAACAATGGACACACTTGTTCACAAGTGATGCTGCTAGGGTATATGAGGAAGAAGTTCAAAGTTTTTATGCTGAATTGTTCAAGTTTGAGGATGGTCACATTTGTGCCTTGGTTAATGGAGTCGATATGGTAATGGACTCTGACTTGTTGGGATCTATTCTTGGTGTGCCTGCTAAAGGGTTGTCTAGTGTTCAGGGATCCTGTACTAAAAACTTCAGAAACACAATCTTGAAGGACAAAGCAGTTTAACAGGGGGAACGGGTTCAGAAGAAGGCCCTCCTTCCTGTTTACCAACTTCTATTTGAGATGGTAAACAAAGTCTTGCTACCTCAAGCTGAGCGAAGATCCATCACCTCTCGTGCAAACTTGTTCCTCATGGAAGCACTGGACAACTTCACTACCATCAATCTGCCTGGGATCATGATAGAGCACATGAATAAAGTGGCAGACTTTAAAGATGGTAATCATGGGCTGCCGTATGGGTTCCTTCTTACCAAGGTCTTGGAGCACTTCAAGGTTCCTCTCGGACCAGTTGAAGTGGGCTCCATGAAGCAAAGTTTTTCAAAAGGCACTCTTGAAGAATGTGAGTACATAGAGAAATTTGGAGGGGTTGCAAGCACTTCTACCATATCTCAGTTAATAAATGCTCAAAATAGTGCTACTACTGAGATAAGGCAATTGAAAGCTAGGAATGTTATCCTTGAGACCTAGTTAAGTCGGCTGCAAGAGTCACCTTGTTCTAGTCGCTCTCAAAGCGAAAAGGTTGCTCGCCTGACAAAGGGGAACGCTGAGCTCAGGAAACAAGTGGAGGACCTGATAGAAGAAGATGGTAAACAAAGTCTTGCTACATCAAGCTGAGTGAAGATCCATCACCTCTCGTGCAGACCTGATCCTCCTGGAAGCACTGGACAACTTCACTACCATCAATCTGCCTGGGATCATGATAGAGCACATGAATAAAGTGGCAGACTTTAAAGATGGTAATCATGGGCTGCCGTATGGATTCCTTCTTACCAAGGTCTTTGAGCACTTCAGGGTTCCTCTCAGACCAGTTAAACTGGGCTCCAAGAAGCAAACTTTTTCAAAAGGAACTCTTGAAGAATGTGAGTGCATAGAGAAATTTGGAGGGGTGGCAAGCACTTATACCGTATCTCAGTAAATAAATGCTCAAAACAGTGCTACTACTGAGATAAGGCAATTGAAAGCAAGTAATGCTATCCTTGAGACTCAGTTAAGTCAGCTGCAAGAGGCACCTGGTTCCAGTCGCTCTCAAAGCGAAGAGGTTTCTCGCCTTACAAAGGAAAACGCTAAGCTCAGGAAACAAGTGGAGGACCTGAAAGAGAGACTGCTCAATGAGCAAATGTCAGCAAATGCTCGAATGGATTTAGTCCTCCAAACAATTTCCTCTGCCCCAAAACCTTCTCCTTCCAGTGCTTCTTAAATATTGTGCCCTCATTGTCAAGTCTATAATCTAGTTTGTGGTCCCGTCTCTCAGTGTTAGTTCTTATGATGATAACTTGTGGTAATTTTTGTTGATTGTTCTACTTTGTGGATGTGGTAGTAACATTGACTCTTCTCTTGCTGTAAATCAAAATTATGTTAATGCAAGCTTTTCCCTTGTTGCTGTTAATACCTTTCTTTTGTGCTCTGTTTTTAATCATGACTGTGTGCACATAAGTGGCATGAGTTAATTTAAAACTAGACTTTCTTCTTGCTTAATTTCCTGTTACTGATCTTTTTATGATGCCAAAAGGGGGAAGAATAATTGCATTGATTAAGGGGGAATGCAGAGATTCAAGGGGAAACTTATGGTCTTTCTGATTCGGAGTCTGGTTCTATGTGGCTCTTTCTGGAATTTTCAATTAAGAGTTTGTCATCATCAAAAATGGGGAAATTGATAGGTTACAAGTACCTTGGTCATAAGTACTTTGTTTTATTTTTTGATGATCTAACAAACTTACTATCCAGAACCAGATAAGGAACCTGTTACACATTTACAAGACATTAGGATCACAAGGTTCCAGCTTGATATATGGCTCAACTCTTCAGAGTAGAATGAAATACTGGGGGAACATGTCCCTACCACTTCCCAAGCTGACTGTACGAAGTCAACTCTCCAGTTGGAAAGTTGTTGCCTGTACACGCTACAGTACAAGAATAGTGCAGCAGTAAACTTTCTGTGGAAAGACTTTCTACCTTCCTTGCTTACACCAATGTAAGTTATGTCACACATGTATATATACAATCAAGGAAGGTAAAACACTTCACTAGAACACTTAAATATTTCACTCAAGCTCACTCACGTGACTATCCAGCAAGAAAGTTTCGAGTGCTTCAAGAACAAAGAACAAAACAACTACGGACCAGTTCCCCCATAAAGTCATTAATATGTCCTTAGTTGAGTTGTAACTTTGTAATAGTTCTTCAATTGTATTTCCTACTTAGCTTGTTTAGAAGCATTCTATAGGAACCCCTTTGTAAATGTTAAACCCGTGTGTGTTTGAGTCTTTGCTAGAGTTAGTCAAGTTGTAAAGTCGTTGTAATAGAGTTATTACAAAGTGACTTGTAATAGAGTATTACAAGTTAGTAAGGAATTAAGAGGTCAATTCATAGGTTGCATAGGTTGTAATCTAAAAGTTGCTTAGTAGTGAAGTTGAAATCCAACAAGGGTAGGTCGTGGTTTTTTATCCCGTTGAGCTGGGAATTTTCCACGTAAAATTCCTGTTGTCATTTACTTACTGCTGTGTGCGTGTGTTCTAGTAGAACTGATAGAGAACCTAGTTCTCTATAGAGTTTGGTGAACTCTTATATTCTATCACCTAGGGTTTGGTAAAAAATAGATTAGACCACAAAATTAATTATGGAATTGGGTATAAATTATATATTTGAGTTCATAAGGTCATGGGTAACATTTATCTACAAAAAATTCCGGCATTCAGGCACATGGGCCCGGGGTGACTTTTAGGAACTTTTTGATGTGGGTTGGGTAATTACTCTATTAGATGATTATGAACTTTTTATCATATATTGATTAGTTTGTATGACTTTTGACTAGTTACGGGTTGCTCAGTGTTATTCTGAGGCTATTACTGTGATTTGAGGGCTGAGAAGAGGACTTGTGAACAAGGTAAGTCTCTTGTGGGTGTGGGTGTGGGTGATACGTACGCACGATGTGACGAGAGTCCATACGTAGTTAAAATCATGTTCATGCCCGGTCAAATTTGGAATTTATCATGCACTATTTGTATAATTTGAACTAAACCTGTTAGTTAAATTACTTAAATTTATTTTGAAATGTCATTAGGGATTATGCTAGGTCAAGTTTTATTACCGTGAGTTTTGATGTATTACTTGATTGTTGGTGAAAATATTTTTTTCTTTGATTGCCATCCTTGTGTTGTAGTTGTTTGACCCGTAGTTCGAAGAGTTCCTCTATTCTCGTGGATCGGGGCGAATGCCTCGGCAGTATATTTGAGATGCATCCTTGGATCGGGCCATACAACCTTGGTAGTGTATGTACACGATTACTATGGACCGGGCCGTACGACCTTGACATAACTCGTGCGTAACATCGCTAGGAGTCCGAATACACTTGATATTTCCTTCATGACTTAAGAATCAATATTTACTTGATGGTTCTTATTTGTTGAAATAGTATGTGATATTTGGGTATTTTAAATTGATATTTTGTTAAAGAATCAAGTTATTTATTGTTTCTTATTCCATTGTTACTGTTGTATTTCATACCTATTTATAATTCTTGCATTTTATTTATTGACCACTAGTAAGTGTCGATGTCGATCCCTCATTACTACTCGTTCGAGGATATACTAGATACTTACTGGGTACACGTTGATTTACGTACTCATGCTACACTTGTGCACAAATTATTGAGGTACTGAGGCAGGTACATCTGGTATCCGTACGGGCGTATCCACATTCTCCGGAGACTTAGTGGTGAGCTGCTCACCCTCCCAGCTCCGATCTGTAGCACCTGGAGTCTCCTTCCTATTTCATTTTATATTTCTGTCTATTTCATTTCAGAAAGTAGTTGTATTTGTTTGTATATTCTACTAGATTGCTCGTTCACTTGTGACACCGGATTTTTGGGATATTCTAGTAGATATTTATGTTTTTGCCTAATATTATAACCATTTCATTTTTATGTGTTATTTATGCTTTATATCACCATGGCTTTCCATACTTAGGTTTCTTTATTAAATAAAATTCACGATTTCAAAAGTAATAAAATGAGCAATTAAAAAGATAGTTCACCGTTGGCTTGCCTAAAGGTGACGTTGGATGCTATCATGGCCTATAGTATGAATTGTATCGTGACAGCTTAGCATCAGAGCCCTAGGTTCACATAGGTCTCACAGTCATGAGCAAGCCTAATAGAGTCCCGCGTATCGGTGTTAAGACGTTCGTACTTACCTTCGAGAGGCTATAGCGTGTTATGAAACTTGTCCTTCTTCATCCCCTATTGTGTAGTTAATGTTATGCTAAGTATCTTCTCTTATTCTCTCACAAATAGTGATAACCCACGCTACAGCTATATCCGGCGACAGAGTAGCCGCTCCCTCGGTTGTGAGAGGCCGAAAAGGAAGGAGGGCCACAACTCTTGCTAGAGGGTGAGAGCGTCCTAGGGTTGCTTCTACTGTACCACCAGTGGATCTAGTGGATGATCCTATTATGATGAGTAGGATGAAGAGCCTGCAGCTTAGTTGGCTCCAGCGAATGTTATGACTGCACCGGGATTTGAGGAGGTCATGGGCCATATGCTATGGTTAATAGATTCTATGAATCAGGCGGGCTACTTTTGGAAAATTCGGCCACATCTCAGGCGAGAGAGGGAGTACAGACCCCTACTACTCAGGCTCCAGGGCACACCGCTGCAATTTATCAGACCCCGGGTGAACTACCTGCAGGCGGGGCCCAGCCAGTTACAACGGTTATACCAGAGCACAGACCAACCACGACCGTTGAGTAGCAGAAGCGGCTGGATAGATGGACTAGGCTACACCCTCCTATCTTTGGAGGTGAACGGCATAAGGACCCACATGACTTCACTGACCGTGGCAAAGACATGCTGCATAATATTGGAGTATCGTAGTCCAACGGGGTGGACTTCACCATATTTCAGTTGGAGGGCAAGGCCCATAGATGGTGGCAATGTTATCCCTGTAGCAGGCCCACAGGTTCACCTCCCTTCACTTGGGACTAGTTCACACGAATCTTTTTGAGAAGTATATTCCACCCTCTTAAAGGGAAGAGCTACGGGGTCAGTTTGAGCGACTCCACCAAGGTCAGATGTTTGTGATCGATTATGAGGCGATATTCTCTGAGTTGTCTCACCACGCACTTATGCTACTCCCCACAGATACAGAGATAGTGTAGAGGTTTATTACGGACTTGCATTATGGTATCCAGGTCATTATGGCCTGAGAGGTTGACATGGGTACTTCTTACGAGCAGGTTGTGGAGATAGCTCGGAGGACGAGGGTACCCGCAGTTAGGGCCGATTGTATACGACTGGGGAGAAACAGTCTCGACATTCTGGAAAATTTAATGGTGTCCCGTATGGGGGAAGAGGTCAGTTCGTGAAGGGGCAATTTAGTAGGCCCACGTATTCAGTACCATCGCATGCTTGGAGTGCTCCGGCTTGGCCCTACTTCAGCATCATTCCAAAGACCACTTACCATCCACCGGCTATCTAGGGTTCCTCTAGTGGGTATTCATGTCACTAGGTTCAGACTCAGGGACAACCGTCTTATAATTTTAAAAGGTTGCTACGAGAGCCGGGAGCTTGGTCATATGAGGAGGTTTTCCCAGGCTTCGACGTAAGGCAGTACAGCAGGGCCATCAGCCCATGATCACCGCACCAACTGTCGTACCGTCCGTCCGGCTGGCCAGAGGCGAAGGGCAGGTGGGTAGGGGTCGCCCTAGAGTGGAGGCCAGCCAGGTGGTGCTCCGGCTAGGATCTATGCCTTTCCATCCAGACAAGATATAGTAGCCTCAGACACCGTGATCGCAAGTATTATTTCTATCAGCGGTAGGGATGCTTTGATACTATTTGATCCAGGGTCTACTTATTCCTATGTATCTTCCCTATTTTCTCCTTATCTAGATGTGTCTTGTGAGTCCTTGGGTGTTCCTCTATATGTGTCCACACCAGTAGGTGATTATGTTGTTATGGATGGGGTTTACCGGTACTATGTAGTGACTTTCTATGGTTATGATACAAGAGCGGATATTATGTTGCTTGATATGATTGACTTTAAGGTCAACCTAGGCATGGACTAGTTGTCTTTGTACTATGGCATTCGTGATTGCCATGCTAGGACCGTTACCTTGGCAATGCCAGAGTTACCTAGATCGGAGTGGACAGCTTCATCTAGTTGGATTATCTCTTTCTTGAAGGCTCGACATATGGTTGACAAGGTTGTTTGACCTATCTAGCTTATGTTTGGGTTACTTCTATGGAGAATCCCACGATTGATTCACTGCGCATGGTGTGGGAGTTCTCCGACGTACTTCTTCTAATCTACCAGACATGCCACCGGATCGTGATATCGGTTCAAGTATTGATTCAGCACCAGACACCTAGCTTATCTCTATTCCACTATACAGCATGGCTCCGAAGGAGTTAAAGAAGTTAATGGAACATCTAGAGGAGTTTCTCGAGAAGGGGTTCATCAGTCCAAGTGTGTCGCCTTGGGGTGCATTAGTATTGTTTGCGAAGAAGAGGGATGGTAGTATGCGGATGTGTATTGATTACTACCAGATGAATGAAGCCTCTATCAAGAATAAGTACTCATTTCTACTCATTGATGATTTGTTTGATCTGTTACATGGTGTTAGGGTGTTCTCTAAGATGACTTGAGGTCAGTGTATCATCAGCTGAGGATTCGTGCTTCGAATGTTCCAAAGACAGCTTTTCAAAATAGATATAGGCACTATGAGTTTCTAGTTATGCCATTCTGCCTGTGTAATGCCCCGGAATTAGGTGTTCATGCCATATCTTGACTCACTTGTCATTGTCTTCATTGATGACATACTGATCTAATCGCGTAGTATGGTGGAGCATGAGCAACATTTGAGGATTGTTCTTCAGACCTTGCGGGAACAAAAGCTATATGATAAGTTCTCCAAGTGCAAGTTCTAGTTAGATTATGTTACATTCTTGGGGCATGTGGGTATTAAGGTAGATCCCAGGAAGAACGAGTCACTGCATATTTGGCCTCGTCCAACAACATCGACCAAGATCAGGAGTTTCTTAGGTCTAGCGGGTTGTTATCATTGATTTGTGGAGGGTTTCTCGTCCATTACAGCTACGTTGACTAGATTGACCCAGAAGGATGCTCCGTTAAGATGGTCCGATGATTGCGAGGTGAATTTCCAGAAGATCAAGACCGCATAGATGATTGTACTGATGTTAGTGTTGCCTTCTGGTTCAGGGATGTATGAGGTGTATTGCGACGCTTCACGCATTGTCTTGGGTTGTGTATTGATGCAGGAGGGGCGAGATATTGCATATGCTTCACATCAGCTAAATCCCAACAAGAAGAATTATCGTGCGAGATTTACACCGATCACTATAGTTTGCAACATTTGTTTAAGTAGAGGGACCTTAATCTGATGCAACGTAGATGGCTTGAATTACTAAAGGATTATGCTATTACTATCCTCTATTATTCGGGAAAGGCGAATGTGGTTGCGGATGCCTTGAGCAGAAAGGCCAAGAGTATGCATAGTTTGGCATTCATTTCAGTAGAAGAGAGGCCATTGGCTTTGGACATTCATTCCTTAGCTAACATACTTGTGATATTGGATATTTTAAAGGCTAGTCGAGTTCTTGCATGTGTTGTGGCTTAGTATTCTTTATTTGAGCAGATCAAGGCTCGTTAATGTGATGATCCACACTTGATGGTTCTTAGAGAGATGGTGCTATGGGATGGTGTCAAAGAGGTCTATCGGCGATGATGGTGTTCTGCGACTTTAGGGTCGCCTATGTATTCCTAATATTGATAGCCCAAGGGAGACAATTCCAAAGGAGCCACACAGTTCGCGGTATTTAATTCATCCAGGTGCTACGAAGATGTATCGTGACCGAAGGCAGCATTACTGGTGGTGGCGAATAAAGAAGGACATAGTTGAGTGTGTGGCGAGATGTCTAAATTGCCTACAGGTTATGTATGAGCACCAAAGGCCAGGTGGCTTACTTCAGCAGATGGTTATAGCAGAGTGGAAATGGGAGCGTATCACTATGGACTTTATAGTTGGGTTGCCGCAGACATTGAGGAAGTTTGATGCCATTCAGGTCATTATCGACAGACTGACCAAGTCAGCACACTTTATTCCGGTAGTGACTACGTAATCTTCAAAGAGGTTCACTCAGATTTATATTCACGAGATTGTCTGGTTGCATGGTTTTCCTATTTCCATCATTTCAGATAGAGGCTCTTAGTTCCCTTCACATTTTTAGAGAGCAGTATAGAGTGAGTTGGGTAAACGAGTAGAGGTCAGCATAACCTTTCATTCGTAGACTGATCGGCAGTCGGTGGAGCGGACTGTTCATATTCTGGAGGATATGCTCAAAGCATGTGTGATTGACTTCGGAGTACAGTGGGATCGATTCTTAACTTTGGCCGAGTTTTCTTATAACAATAGTTATCAGTCCAACATCGAGATGGCTCCATTTGAGGCTTTGTATGGTCGTTGATGTTGTTCCCCTTGGTTTGAGCTCGGCAAGGCTAGGTTATATGGTAGTGATTTGGTAATGAATGCCTTAGATAAGGTAAAGTTGATACAGGAGCGACTTCGCACAACTCAGTCTAGGAAGATGAGTCACTCAGATCAGAAACCGCATGATTTATCATTTATTGTGGGCAAGAAAGTTCTCCTGAAAGTCTTGCCGGTGAAGGGTATCATGAGGTTTGAAAAGAAGGGCATGCTGAGTACGAGGTTCATCAGTCCATTTGAGGTGTTGGAGCGAATTGGAGAGGTTTTTATAGGCTTGATTTGCCTCCCAGTCTATCGAGAGTTCATCAAGTTTTCCAAGTACCATGCTGACAGGTCACACGTGTTAGATTACAGTACAATTCAGCTAGATGAGAGCTTGGGTTATGAAGTAGAGCTAGTTGCTATTGTTGAGAGGTAGGTCCACCAGTTGAGGTCTAAGAAGATTGCAGCAGAAAAGGTCTAATGGAGGGGTCAACTAGTCGAGGAGGCAACTTCGGGGATGGAGGAAGACATGTGCAGCAGATATCCACACTTACTCAACAGACTAGGTATGATTCTAGACCAATTCGAGTACGAACGTTTGTTTAAGAGGTGGAGAATGTAGCAACCCAACCGGTTGTTTTGCTTTCTTGATCCCCTTCCCCTATTTAAGACTTCCCATATGTGTTTTTACTGTTTTATGACTTGCAGGGATTATTGGTTTTGTTTTGGAAGGGTTCGGGTTGAATTCGGAACACTTAGTTCCTTAATAGTGGCCTAAGGTGGCCAAGTTTGACTTGAGTCAACATTTCGAGTAAACGACATTGGAACCAGGATTTGATGGTTCCAATATGTTCATATGATGACTTTGGACTTGGGCTTGTGTTCGGATCGAGTTTCGGGGGATCCGGGAGCGTTTTGATGCTTAATGTAGAAAGTTGGCACCTTGAAAGTTTTAGAGTTTCTTAAATTTGGTTCGAAGTAAACTTTGGTGTTATAGATGTCCATTTGGGATTCCGAAACGGGGATAGGTTCATATGATGATATTTGACTTGTGTGTTAAATTTGGCGTCATTCCGAGTTGTCTAAGTATGATTCGTCGTGTTTGAAGCTAGATGAAGAAGTTTGAAGTTCAAAGGTTCGTTGATTTGGTTTTGAGGTGCGATTCTTAGTTTTGATGTTGTTTTTCGTGTTTCGAAACTTTGAGTAGGTCCGTATTATGTATATGGACTTGTTGGTGCATTTGGATGGGGTCCCGCGTGGCTCGGGTGTGCTTCGGACCACCCAGAGTTAAGTCCAAAATAGCAAATTTTCTGCTACAAGTTTCCTTCTTCACGAATGCGGATGGAGTCTCGCATTCACGATGCAGGAATTTAGGAATGGGGCATTGTGTTCTTCGCGTTCATGATAGGATAGTCGCGTTCGCGAAGGCTTAGAACCTGTGGCCTTCGCGTTCCCAATGGGAGGTCCGCAATCGCGTAGAAGGGACTGGGTCTGGGAGGTCAGCAGGTCATTGCCCTTCGCGTTAGCGAAGGGCAGGTTGCGTTCTGGGTGGTTCGGCTGGGCTAGCCTTCATCATCCCGAGGACCTGGTCGCGTTTGCGACGTGGCTTTTTTGGCCCTTGACAGATTTTGCCTTCACGATCGTGAGGGCCTTTTCGCGAACGCGTAGAAAGACCACTGGGCAGATCACTTTTTAAAAATCGGGACTTAGGCTATTTTCTTCAATTCTCTATTTTTTTTAGCTGATGTTAGAGCTCCTTGAAGAGGGAGTTTCACCTATTAATTGAAGGTAAGTGATTTCTACCTAATGTGAGTTTAATATATAGGTTATAGGTAAATTTCAACATAGAAATTGTGAAAATTATGGGATTATGTTGTAAAAATGGGATTGGACCACGAAATTGATTTTGGAATTGGGTATAAATTATATATTTGAGTTCGTAAGGTCATGGGTAACATTTATCTACAAAAATTTCTAGAATCCGTGCATGTGGGCCTGGGGGTGACTTTTAGGATCTTTCTGATGTGAGTTGGGTAATTACTCTAATATACGAATTATGAACTTTCGATCATATATTGATTAGTTTTTATGACATTCGACTAGTTTCGGGTTGCTCGACGTTATTTTGAGGTTATTAGTGTGATTTGAGGGTCGAGAAGAGGACTCGGGAATAAGGTAAGTCTTATGCCTAATATTGTAAGAGGAAATTATCTCCGTAGGTCTTTAAATTATTATTTGTTCTAGTTGTGGGTTCTATGTACACATGATGTTTTTGGTTAACGGGGGATTTTAAATTAATATTTTTTTAAAGAATCACGTTATTTATTGTTTCTTATTCCATTGTTACTATTGTATTTCATGTCTATTTATAATTCTTGCACTTATTTATTGACCACTAGTAAGTGTTGATGTTGACCCCTCGTCCCTATTTCTTCGATGTTAGATTAGATTTTTACTGGGTACACGATGATTTACGTACGCATGCTATACTTCTTCATAAATTGTGCAAGTACTGAGGTAGGTACGTCTGGTATACGTTCGGGCGCGCATCCACATTATCCTGAGACTTAGTGGTGAGATGTCCTCCCTCCCCCCCTTGCTCAGATACGCAACACCCAGAGTCTCCTTCCTGTTGTATTTTATAATTTTGTCAATTTCATTTCAGACAGTAGTTGTAGTGGTTTGTATATTCTACTAGATTGCTCGTGCACTTGTGACACCGGGTTTTGGAAAGTTTTAGTAGATGCTTATGGTTTTGCCTAATATTATCACCATTTAGGTTTTATTTATGCTTTATATCACCATGTCAATCCATACTTAGTTTCTTTGTTAAACAAAATTCATGATTTCAAAAGTAAGAAAATGAGTAATTAAATAGATAGTTCACCAGCCTAATGGCGACGTTGAGCGGCATCGTGGCCTATAATGGTAATTTGGTCGTGACACAATCCCAGGAGAAACACCCTTAAAATCCTTTTGAAAATCTAATCATCTTATGTTTTTAGAGCTTTTGATTATTAGATCTCTTTTTTGAATTGTTAATGTTTGTTTTTCAGAGGTTTCTCGATGCTTGTGAGATTTTCAGATGATTGTGAATTGTGAGGAACGCAGGAAACGTGAGGAGACCCTCCCTTTTATAGACTTGATTCTATTTTAGGGCCTTTCTAGCCTTTCTTTTCTTTTACTCTAAATTTTTGTTTTTACCTCAGTAGTCCCTCACACACGACTTATTCATCCCTTTTTATTCCTAATGAGTCCTCTTACTCCTTTCTAGGATGCTTTCCAAATATTCTTCAAGTCTATTCCCTCAAATACCCCTCTAGACCCCTGTTAATTACACTCAGTTACCAGCACTTGCCTTGGCCTTTGGCCAACATGCCTTTGATCAAAGCCTAGACCCTCACCCCTTCTCCTCATTTGGACTTTAAACTCAACGGGCCTGACTATCTAACGAGGCAGGCCCAAGTCTCACAAGGTCCGTTGAATCCAGAAAACATAATTATCAATCTACTAACTTCCTGTTCAAATTAAAACTAAAAACAACACTTACTTCAAAATTAAAACAATTTTGCATATTAACCTAATTTAGATATGTAATTGGCTATCAATCTAGGCATGCAAAACACAAGATCACTTATTATCCTGCAAAGAAACTAGATTGAAACTAATTACCAATCAAAGAAGTGGATAAACAACTAATCTAGTATAGAAATGAAGAAGAGAAGAGGGAGATTACTAATTGAGTTGACCCGCTGGCGGTGAAGAAATCCTGATAGTGGTCAATGTTGTCATACAAGCATTGGCTCACGTTTGAAAATGGAGCTTGTGCTACATATAACAAAATTGACCAACGGTCGGCTGAAAAACCGAGGCTATGGAGAGGAAACCACGTTCTGAAGGTCTAATCACCTCAAAATTTTAGAGATGATGGACCTGTGAAGGCTTTGAACATGATAGAGGGAGACACAAAAAATCTATTAAGTTTTTTTGGTTGGTCAATGGCCGGTTGACCGGAAGCCATGAAATGACACGAAACTCACATCAATCAAAAGGCCTCAGTGAGACCAATCGATTGATATAGGTATCATGGTCATGGGAGCTTACGTCAATCGAAAATTTAGAAGGAGAAAAGAGGGTCTACGGTTCAAATCCTATATATACTAATCGAAGAAACCTAAGGGTTTTAAGGGAAACAGGTAATAGATTGAGATTGGGGAGGACGTGTTGACTGCCTAGTGAAAAATTTGGGTCGTTTAGGGTTGAACCGCTTCCACAGGCAACTTCCTGCGGGCGATATACAACGGAGAAAGGTAAGGGTATATTCTACTATCTTATAAAAGGGAGTTATCAAGCACCTGGACGACATGTCTGTTTGGCCTCTAAGGGCACTTCTGACATTTCATAGGTTTAGCATACTTAAGAGAGCTGTTTTCACTGCCTTAATATTTGGACCTTATCAATTGCCGAAAAGGAATCGCCACTTTTTATTTTGAGGGCCCATGTTCATTTATTATGTGGGGTCACTGAGTTTAAAATTGTACATCTGCTGCTCATGATGTCATATTAGTGGCATATTGCTTTTCTATGTTTGTCCGGCACCACCTTTTTTTTTTAATTTAAAAATTCTTGAATTTAGAACTCAACAATTACGTATAATTATTTCAAAAAAAAATGGTACACAAAATTTTGTGATCTAATCGTTGTGTTTGAATTATCATTAATCGTCAGATTTAACAAGTAGGTTAAACTTATATTTACAAGTCAAAATAATTTTATTAGTATGGCAATTTCTCTGTAACTCAAATAAGAATTATTTTTGTTTTATAAAATTTGAAAAGGATTAAAATACAAATAACAACTTTTTTTTAAATAACTAAAATTATTTATTAGTAAAGACATAATTATGAGAGTGAAAATAGAAATACTGACAGAAAGAGATGTATGCATACATTCATTTAGCTTTTAAAATCGGAGCCAAGTTGGAGTATGCTCATTCACCTTTTTAATTTCGTCTCCGAAAAAAATGTTTATCTGTCATGTAAATATATGTTCGCCGCAAGCTAGCTTGTTAGCCCAAGTTCAGTTGATGTTTTGAAGATTGACAAATGAACTCAGTAATGGACCTGGTCTATCTGGTGAAACACAGTGTTTATCAACCATTGCATATGAGATGCACGTGAGGAAGATATATCATAGAGATCAAGCAACAATATCTTCTGAACTAAATCGAAAAGATTGCAGTTGGGATAAGGAGAACAGTCTCCTTATGAGGAGAGAACACAATCCTAATCTAGGATAAGGGTTGGAGTTTGTATTGGTCAAGGACTCAAAATCATCTAAGGATAAGCAATAGAGTCTCAATCAAACTCTAATTACTAACTCAATAAATAACTGAGTTTGTTCTCTTTTACAGGGATTGCACATACGCAGAAGTAAAACATAATTCAGAGCAAAAGAGCAAGTCTGTTTTGAAAGCAATATATGTGAGATATAAGTGTGCACTCCTGAAGCTACTTGAACGAGAGAGAAGAACCAGTTCCATTGTGTTTATTCTTATTCTAGTTCAATTGTAGTAGGAATTTCTGTTTGTACCTTTCAGCTTATTTAGAAGCAATTGTATTAGGTACTTTGAGTATTCAAGTTAGAGTTAACTTGAAAGTGTCGCAACAGTTGAGGCTGTGTGCCACACTGGGATTAGAGTTAATCCTTAGGTTTACAAAGAGTTTTTGTAAATGCTGTTTTGGCTCAGTGATTTTAGTGGAAGTTTGGGAAAATCCTACTGAGTAGTAGGTCGTGGTTTTTTCACCTTTTGAGCCAGGTGTTTTCCACGTAAAAATCTCCATGTTCTTTAGTTTATGCATTTATTATTTCGCAAACTGCAACATGAGTGCACCACCTGGAAACTGGGAAGGGCAATCCACTGCTAGGCCTCCACTTTTCAATGGTCTCTACTATTCCTGGTGGAAGAATAGAATGAGAGACCACATCATGGGAGAAGACTATGAGCTCTGGGACATTATCACTGATGGTCCTCTAGCCACAACAAAGAAAACTGCTGAAGGATTGGATGTTCCAAAGACAAGAGCTGATTGCACTGCCGAAGACTTAAAGAAGTGGGAAAAGAATGCTAAGGCCAAGAAGTGGCTAGTATGTGGACTTGGTCCAGATGAGTACAGCAGGATCCAAAGCTGTAACACTGCCAAGGAAATTTGGGACACCTTACAAGTGGCTCATGAAGGAACACCTCAAGTGAAGAGGTCAAGAGGAACACTGCTATATTCTCAATATGAGAATTTTACTATGAAGGATGGAGAGACCATCCAAGAGATGTATACCAGGTTCACTACACTGACAAATGAACTTGAGTCTCTTGGAAGGTTTATCCTGGAAGAAGACAAGGTTGAGAAGATCTTAACTAGAGTTCTGCCAATTTCCTGGGAAAGCAAAATCACAGCCATTCAGGAATCCAAGAATATTGCTACCCTAAAATTGGATGAACTGATTGGAAATCTGACTGCCTATGAATTGAGAAGGCAGACTATGAAGATAGATGCTCCAAAGAAAGAAAGAAGTTTGGCTCTCAGAATCTCAGAAGGATCAGATCTTGAAGATGATGAGATGGCTATGATAACCAGGGATTTCAAAAAGTATCTTATGAGAGGAAAGGGTCCTTCAAGAGGAACAACCTCCAACAAATCTCAGGCTCCTGAGAAGCAGACTATTGATGGTTGCTATAAGTGTGGTAAGACAGACCACATGATCAAGAATTGCCCTCAGTGGGAGATTGAGTGGAAGAAAAAAAGAGCTGAACGGAGAAACAGGAAGAAGGAACAGGTCCAACCAAAAAGGAACAAAGGTTCAACTAAAGCTATGGTTGCTGCATGGGGAGAAACCTCAGATGAGGGCTCAGAAGATGAAGCTGAAGATAAGAAAGCTCTCATGGCCATCGGAGAATCAGAGGATGAACAGGAGGTAAGTATCCTACATCTTAAAGAAAAGATTAAATTTTTGTCTAAAGAAAGGTTGGCTGAGCTATTATTGGACTTCATTGATGAGTCTGAAATAATAAACAGTGAGAAGGATGTTCTGTCTAGGGAATGAGTTATCCTAGAAGCAAAATGCAAAAGGATAGAGTCTAGGGCTGATGAGAGTGACAACACAAATGCTGACTTGAAGAACCAGGTTCATGAACTTGAAAATAATGTCCTAGAACTCAGATCTAAAAATATTAAACTGAAATTAGGGACAGGAAAGAAAATGGTTGATCAATCATTTCTCACACTAGAAGAAAATCTAGGAAAAATGAAAGATGAACTATATAAGAAAGATGAATTGATTAAGGCCCTAAAGGAAGATTTAGGAAAGGTAAAGCATGAACTAGACAGAACATGCAAATGGAACAAGGCTTCTGATGCACTCTCCTGGCTGCAAGAACATCACAGTAGCAACAAGAGAGGACTTGGGTTTGAGACACAAGCTCCAAAATGGGATCCCAAAAATAAGTACCTCACACTTCCTGAAAATAAGATCTGCACACACTGTAAGACTGGCTATTACAAAAATGAATGCAATGCAAAAGAAAAGGCCAGTCAAAAGAACAAAGCCTTTGTTCAAGAAAAACACAAACTGCCTGGTTGGGCAAAGAAAAATTTAATTCATCCTTTTGCCCATAGAAAGGGACCCAAACTAGTTTGGGTTCCTAAGACTAACCCATGATTTCATTTTGCAGGTCCAAGTGAAGGGGAGTAGCCAAATATGGTACATGGATAGTGGCTGCTCAAAACATATGACTGGGAACAAGGACCAGTTCCTTTCACTTGAGAACCTAAAAGGAGGTAATGTCTCCTTTGGAAATGGAAAGAAAGGTGAGATCATTGGGGTTGGAAAGGTAGGAAAGACAGACTCTCATTCCATCGAGAATGTCTATTTGATAGATGGCTTAAAATATAGCCTGATAAGTGTGTCACAACTGTGTGACAAAGGTAATCTTGTAGCTTTCACCTCTACCAAATGCTTTGTGATTAACCTTACTACTGACAAGATTGTTTTGCAGGGAAAGAGAGTTAACAATATTTACATTGTAGATTTGTCAACTCTCTCTGAAAATGAACTCACTTGCCTAAGTGTGTTAATTAATGATCCCCTCCTTTGGCACAAAAGACTTGGTCATGCCAGTCTAAATCAATTGAACAAATTAGTCTCCAAAGACTTGGTGATAGGGTTACCTAATATCAAGTTTAAGGAAGACAAAGTTTGTGAGGCATGTGCATGGGGGAAGCAGGTAAGGTCATCCTTCAAATCCAAGAAAATGGTAAGTACGTCCAAGACATTGGAACTGGTTC
Organism: Nicotiana attenuata; assembly: GCF_001879085.1. Taxonomy (NCBI): domain Eukaryota; kingdom Viridiplantae; phylum Streptophyta; class Magnoliopsida; order Solanales; family Solanaceae; genus Nicotiana; species Nicotiana attenuata. Next base: position 4,219 of record NW_017674741.1, on the reverse strand, counting down.
ATATGGATCTCTGCGGTCCAATGAGAACCATGAGCAGAGGTGGAAAGAGATATGTAATGGTGCTTGTTGATGATTACTCTAGATTTACCTGGGTGCTGTTTCTAACCTCTAAAGATGAAGCATTTGAAATGTTCACTGCTTTTGTTAGAAAAACTCAGAAACAGTTAGGAAATCAACTTGCATCCATTAGGTCTGATCATGGAACTGAATTTGAAAATGCAAAGTTTGGTGAATTTTGTGATGAAAATGGAATAGATCATAATTTCTCTGCTCCTAGGACCCCTCAGCAAAATGGGGTAGTTGAAAGGAAGAACAGGACCCTTGAGGATATGGCAAGGACCATGCTTCTTTCCAGTAAACTACCTCACAGCTTATGGGCAGAGGCTATAAAAACTGCATGCTACATAATCAATAGATGCATGACTAGACCTCTTGTAGAGAAAACTCCCTATGAGTTACTTAAAGGGAGAAAACCAAACATATCCCATCTTAGGGCTTTTGGTTGCAAGTGCTATGTGCACAATAATGGCAAAGACTCCCTAGGTAAGTTTGATCCCAGAAGTGATGAGGGAGTATTCTTGGGATATTCTTCACATAGCAAAGCATATAAAGTGTTTAATAAAAGAACTCTGTGTGTAGAAGAAAGTGTACATGTTGTATTTGATGAATCTAACATTCTTTCTGAGAGACAGGAACATGAAGATGAAGCCATTGGACTGGTGAAACAATTGACTGAAGCCACAGCTCAAGTCAAAGTGGCATCAAAGGAAGGAACAGGTGATGGAACAGGTCCTTCAAATCAGGGCAACCTGACAGGGGGGAACTAATCTGAGAGAAATTGATCAAAACTCTCTGAAGGAACATGTACTTGAACCTGTTCCTCAGCAACAGAACAATAAAGAAGCATCTAGCAGGAACCAGCTGGTAGGGAAATCTTACAAGTACATGAGCTCTCATCCCATTGAGAACATCATCAATGATCCAACATCTGGAGTCAAAACTAGATCTCAACTGAAGAATTTGTGTGCATTTGATGCTTTTCTGTCCATCATTGAACCCAAAAATGTTGTTGAAGCTTTGCAGGATGCAGATTGGGTCAATGCTATGCAGGATGAACTCAATCAATTTGAGAGAAGTCAAGTCTGGCATTTGGTTCCAAGACCCAAGGACAGATCAGTCATTGGCACAAAATGGGTCTTCAGGAACAAACTAGATGAAGATGGAACGGTTACAAGAAACAAGGCAAGGCTGGTGGTTCAAGGCTACAGTCAAAAGGAAGGTATTGACTATGATGAGACCTTTGCTCCAGTTGCTAGACTTGAATCAATTAGACTCCTCATAGCCTTTGCAGCACATATGGAATTCACTCTTCATCAGATGGATGTCAAAAGTGCCTTCCTAAATGGCTACCTCAAGGAAGAAGTGTTTGTGAAACAACCTCCAGGATTTGAAAGCAAGGAGTGTCCTGAACATGTGTACAAGCTAGGTAAGGCTCTATACGGTCTCAAGCAGGCCCCAAGAGCTTGGTATGAAAGATTGTCAAAATTTCTACTGGAGCATGGGTACAAAAGAGGTAAAATTGACAGCACTTTGTTCCTAAGGGAAAAAGGTAAAGATCTTCTTGTTGTACAAATATATGTTGATGACATAATATTTGAGGCCACTACAGAAAGGTTGAGTAAAGACTTTGCAAAACTAATGGGAAATGAGTTTGAAATGAGTATGATGGGTGAACTCAACTTCTTCTTAGGCTTGCAGATCAAACAAAGTTCAAGTGGAACTATGATCCATCAGCAGAAGTACACAAAAGAACTAATCAAAAAGTTTAAAATGGAAGAATCCAAAGAAATAGATACACCTATTGCTACTGCCACTAAGTTAGATATTGATGAACCTGGTTCATCAGTTGATCAGAAGCAACATAGGGATATGATTGGTTCACTTTTGTATCTTACTGCCAGCAGACCTGACATTGTTTTCAGTGTAGGGCTTTGTGCTCGTTTCCAGGCAAATCCAAAGGAGTCACACTTGACAGTTGTCAAAAGGATATTGAGATATTTGAAAGGCACCACTAATTTGTGTCTTTGGTATCCCAAAGGTAGTAATTTTGACTTAATTGGATACGCTGATGCTGATTATGCAGGTTTTCTAGTGGATAGGAAGAGCACCTCAGGTATGGCACACTTCCTGGGTTCTTGTCTTGTATCATGGGCTACCAAAAAGCAGAATTCAGTAACTCTCTCTACTGCTGAAGCTGAATATGTTGTTGTTGCTTCATGTTGTGCTCAATTGTTGTGGATTAAGCAACAACTGGTAGATTTTGGAATTGAATTGGGGTGCATGCCAATATTCTGTGATAACACTAGTGCTATAAGTATGACAAAGAATCTTGTTCATCACAAAAGGACTAAGCACATAGATGTTAGGCACCACTTCTTAAGAGATAACTATGAGAAAGGGTTAATCTCCATAGAATTTTGTGCTACTGATAAGCAAATAGCTGACATCTTCACGAAGGCATTAAGTAGAGAAAACTTTGAAAGGAATAGGTTGGAATTAGGGATGATTAAGATCACCTAAAAGGTCCAGTTCAGAATGCACAATGAAAAAATATTTTTAAAAAAATGAAAATAAATATGAAAATAAAAAAAATTGGTTAGGAGTTCTTAATTCATGTAAATATCTAGACTAATTCTTACTCAGTCTCATACTTTAACTAGTATACTCATGTGACATGTATTTATATGACTCACTGATCTCTTACAAAGTTTTCTATTCTGACATTTGAAATTGAGGCATGATCAAGAGAAGTTCTACTTGAAGAACCTGGTTCATCAATATATGCTCATGAGAAAGTTCAGGTATGTTTCTATACTTTGCACAATTAGAAAGATGAAATTATCAATCATGAGCAGAAGTCCTTGTTACACCAAACGTCCAGAAAATTTTATCCATTGAGCAATTGAACCAGTTTCATTAAACTAGGAGTCTAACTACAACGGGTCTCTTCCCTAAAATCTAGCGATTTTCATTAATCACTTAGGAGACCAGAACTCTAACTTGATTAGACTCCTACTTGACCTTTGAAAAGGCTGCCATTACTGCCCTAATCATGGCCTCTCTTTAAAAACCCACCAAATCACTCATAACCGTCACTCTAATACTAAAATTTCTGATCATCTGCCTTCTTCTCCAAAAATCCCCAAAATCCCCAGAAATTCTCCGCCATGACTAATTCCCAAGACAATCCCAGAACTCCCCCACCAATCTCCCCCAACACCTCATCTTCAACTCCTTCTAGTGAACCCCCAAAACCTAGATTTCGTCGCCAGAAAATGTTAGCTAGAAAAACAGTTGCATCTGGTTCTTTGAGGAAAGTCTTGAACGAAAAACTACAGGCTAGTCAAAGGAAGGAAGTTACAACCAAAGAAAGTGACTCAAGCTCTGAATCTGAGAAATTTATCTCTGCCAGTGAAGGAGAAGAACCTGGGTCTTCTGACACTGACAAGAGTCAAGAAACCCCAGGAGAGGTAAAGACTTGCTTATTGTTTTCTGATGTATTAGAAAGGGAGGATAATAGGTTTGTTCTGGTAGGGACTGCTAAAAATGTTGAAGGGGCTGAATCTAGTAAAATAAGAAAGAGAAAGAAAGGGAAAGTTTTAGCTATATGTGGTAGTGGAGAAGAGGGAGGCATGAAGTAAGGGGGAAATGGGTCAGGTGAAGCTACTGAGGGTCTGATAAATTTGAGTGAACAACCAGATGAACCTGGTTCATCTATGGAGGAGACTTTGGCAGATATGCTAAAGAAAGTTGAAGCCAGTTATGATCCTAAGAAACACAAGGCCTCCTCACAAAGGACCCCTATTGTGTCCAAACCAACTAAGAAGAGCAAAGTTTCATCACCTAAGTCTGCTGCACCTAGGGGTAGAGCCACAAGAAGTAGGGTGAGGCAAAGTGAAGCAGAACTGCAAAAGGCACTAGAGGAGAGTAAGAAAAAAAAGAAAGAAAAGGAAAAAGCAAAAATGGTTGAAAGTTTTGAGGCTGCTGTAGAAGAGGAAGAGGAAGAGATGGAACTGGTCCATCAAGAGAGAAGTACGACTGTAGAAGTTCCCACTGCCAAATCAAAGAGAACCAGGTCTTCTGCAAAGAAGCCCTCCAAGTCTGTACCTGCTGAATCCTCTCTAGCTAAAAGAACTAGGTCAGCTGCAAAGGGAAAACA